>NW_024100883.1:300000-412283 GCF_016161935.1 Mauremys reevesii | reverse complement strand
AAATGAGACCCCAGGATTTCCACAATGTCACTGTAAGATTTAGTCTCAGGCTTAACAGGGTGTAGTAAGCTGCGTAGCAGAGAGTAGGTTTTAGCCCCTACAACAGTTAAGAATATTGGCACCTACTTCGCTTCTGTAATGTCATTTGCAATACCAAAAAGCTCAAAACGCTCAGTATAAACATGCCACTGCTCTGTATTCTCATCAAAAGGCTCCAGGGGCCTGGTCAGAGTAGCCATGATTTTTAGTTTCACTTTCACAGTCAGTGCAAAGAAGCAGCTTTTTTCCTTTGTTTGGTCTTTACCTTGACTTCTACTTCCTTCTGTTACTGGAGCAGCACCGGAGTCCCATCCTCGTCGCCAGTGTTATATCCTTGGGGCAGCCGGTGTAGGAAGCAATCACTTGAGGCCAGAGAACAGGCAGCTAACCAAAACCTCCATTTTATTTACATATATACAGAGCTCCTCAACCGGTTGAAACCGGTTGAGCTAACCCATAATAATCTAACTCAGTTGCCATAGCAACAAAACCATGACAACCAAATACACAACATCCAGACTCTCCAATTGCTTCAGCCCACCCTTCCCAGGCCTCCCCTTGGGCGCACGCTGGTTCCAGTTTCTCCTTTTTGGGTCACGTGATCGCTAAAGCAAACAGCCCCAGGGCTTCACCACCTTCCTAGTGAAAAAGTTTTTCCTAATATTCAACCTAAACCTCCTTTCATCAGGGGAAGCTTGAGTCACAAGACTCTGGTCTCTAGTTACACCCTGGACTGCCCTGATAATGGATATTTCAACATTGGACTATAATCTCTAGACTAATTGTGAGAGAACTCGGTGGAAATCTGAAGCCAGCCGTCTCTACTATGAAACTGACTTAAATACTCTAACGATGTCTCTGTGTATAATTCACTTTTAACCAATCGTCTCTTTTTTCTGCCCCGTTCTTTGCAGTTTGCCCTAACTGAGCATTGTCATAAACAGATAGTTAAGGGTTAATGTCTCTTTTACCTGTAAAGGGTTAAGAAGCTCAGTAAACCTGGCTGACACCTGACCAGAGGACCAATAAGGGGACAAGATACTTTCAAATCTTGGTGGGGGGAAGTCTTTTGTTTGTGCTCTTTGTTTGGGGGTTGTTCGCTCTTGGGAATAAGAGGGACCAGACACGAATCCAGGCTCTCCAAATCTTTCTGAATCAGTCTCTCATGTTTCAAACTTGTAAGTAATAGCCAGGCAAGGCATGTTAGTCTTATTTTTGTTTTCTCAACTTGTAAATGTTCCTTTTGCTGAGAGGATTTTACCTCTGTTTGCTGTAACTTTGAACCTAAGGCTAGAGGGGTTCCTCTGGGGAATATGAATTTGATTACCCTGTAAAGTATTTTCCATCCTGATTTTACAGAGATAATTTTACTTTTCTTTCTTTAATTAAAAGCTTTCTTTTTAAGAACGTGATTGATTTTTTCCTTGTGTTAAGATCCAAGGGTTGGATCTGGACTCACCAGGAACTTGGTGAAAAAGCCTCTCAAGGCTGCCCAGGGAGGAAGGGTTTGGGGACAGAAAGTGATCCAGACTCTGAAATTTCTGGATGGTGGCAGTGTTATGAGATCTAAGCTAGTAATTAAGCTTAGAAGTGTCCATGCAGGTCCCCACATCTGTACCCTAAAGTTCAGAGTGGGGGAGGAACCTTGACAAGCATCCTCAGAATGTGGCCCCCTGGAATCCCATTCACAGGTTGATAAAACAATTCCTCTACTTTAGACAGCCGAAGAGATACACAGATTCAGGTAAACACAACACAACATCTGCACACCATTTCCTTCCTCAGTGAACTTAAGAACGGTCGTGTTGTGTTAGACCGAAGGTCCATCTAGCCCAGTATCCTGTCTTCCAGCTGTGGCCAATGTCAGATGCTTCAGAGGAATGAAAAGAACTGATAATTATCAAGCGATCCATTACCAATCAACCTTTCCCAGCTTCCAGCAAACAGAGGCTAGGGACATCATCCCTCCCCATCCTGGTTAATAGACATTGATGGGCCTGTCCTCCATGAATTCATCTAGTTATTTTGAAAGCTGTAATAGTCTCGGCCTTCACACTGTCCTCTGGCAAAGAGCTTCACTGGTTGCCTTTGTGTTGTGTGAAGAAATGTTTCTTATCATTTCTTTTAAACCACTACCAATTAATTTCATTGGGTGAACCGTGTGTGTGTGTGTTATGAGAAAGAGTAAATAACACTTCCTTTTACGTTCTCCACACCATTCATGATTTTTTAGACCTCTCTCATATCACCCCTTAGTTGTCTCTTTCCCAAGTTGAAAAGACTCAGTCTTATTAATCTCTCCTCATATGGAAGCGGTTCCATACTCCTAATAATTCTTGTTGCCCTTTTCCTTAAATTCTTCAATTCCAATATATCTCTTTGGGATGGGATGTCCATATCTGAAGGCAATATTTTAGGTGTGGGCATAGCAGGGATTTATACAGCTGTTAGGGGACGTTGTTCAGACCTGGGTCTGGGTTTGCAGCAGGCCAGCAGGTCTGTCTCAAACCAGGCAGGGTACTGACATCCCAGGCTGACAGGGCAGGAAAGCAGGAGCAGAGGTAGCCTTGGCACATCAGGTG
This sequence comes from Mauremys reevesii, assembly GCF_016161935.1. Taxonomy (NCBI): domain Eukaryota; kingdom Metazoa; phylum Chordata; order Testudines; family Geoemydidae; genus Mauremys; species Mauremys reevesii. The sequence continues at coordinate 409,662 of NW_024100883.1, read as the reverse complement.
GCAGCTCCCAGGGGGGTTCTGTGATTCAACCCGTCACAATCTGAACATCACAAAATAAATGAATAATGAACTAAAATTATTGGCTACAATTTAGACCCCATCACTTTATATGTCTGGTTGGGATGATGTTTTCCAATGTGCATTACTTTGTCCACATCATCCTGGAGCATCTTTGGGATTGGTCAGAGCCCTCCAGGGCGTTCAGGGGCCTGGAACTCCTGGCTTCTCCTCCAGCTGGAACTCGTCTCTGCTGCAGCCAGAGCCTTGCAACCAAAGAGTCTCCTCTGCTGCCCTGGTGCCTCTCTCGTGCCCCAGCTTCTTCAGGCTCATCCAGTCTCTGTGTTTTTGAAGGGCTGGAACAACACTTCCTCTCTCTGTTCCCGCTTCTGGGGAGGTTCCATTTCTTCCACGCCCGCCCCTGTGCAGAGAAGCTGGAGAAAACTGTTTTTATCTAGAATTCAGTTACTCCCTCCTTCTACTGGGCGAGCTCTCGCTGGGGCTGAGAGCCAATGACCAACCTATTCACAGAGAGATGTCTCTGCCTCAGCCTTCTCCCCCTTCATACAAGGTGGGTGAGAGCAGAGTACAGGAAAAGCCCAAAGACATAGGGGATACAGATGGTTTCTATAACAAAGGGTGAGTTAATGGGGTTTCCACCCATCTAGGTTTTATCCGGACGCTCCGTTTTTTGGCTTCTGTGTCTGGGTGCCATGCAGGGTTCTCAGGTGCCTGGTTTTGAACTAGAAAGTGCAGCCAAGAAAGGGATCTGGCTGTGTCTGGTTCCTGCAGAGCAGGGGGGAGGCATTGGGTCATTAACCCACGCCTGCCCCTGCTCAGCCGGGGCCACATCATACCAACAGGCAGGGCCCTTATTCTGGCTTCAGCAGCTCCAACCAGTCCCAGAGAAGAGGGAGCCCAGCTGTGGCAGAGGCGGAGGTGGAGAAGATCCAGCGAGTGATGGGGGCAGAGGTGTAGAGAAGCCAGGGACAAGGGCAGGGCAACGGTGGAAGAAATGGAGAAGGGGGCTGCTGGGTCTCGATGGACTAGGTGGGGCGTGGGAAGGGGCCTAGGGGAAATATGTTGGGCAGATGTCAGGGTCTTAAAGGAATGTGGGGCAGAGGGTGAAGCCATGGGGTCCAGTTACCAGCAGTTAGAAAGGTGCAACCCAATGAGTTAATGAGTTGTACACAGACTGATTCTCCAGTTTCTCACACTGACACAGCACAGTAAGGTCAGGGAAGGGTCTAATGTCTCTCTGGCTGCCCAGTGAGTGACTCAGGGAAGGGGGCCCAGCACCATGTCACCAGCCAGGTCTGCACAGAGCTCGATCTGAGAGCCAGAGCACCAGGAGAAAACTTTAGGTCCCTTTATGAGTAAAGAGCCGGAGCAGCCTGTCCCGGATCTGCCTGGTCATCACCCCGTAGATGATGGGGTGCAGCATGGGGGGCAGCAAGAGGCATATATTGGTAATGGGAACATGGAAATGTACGGCCACATTCTGCCCAAACCGGTACATGAGGGAGGAGAGGAGACCTGGGATGTAAAGGCTAAACTGACAGAAAGGTGGGAGCTGCAGGTCCCCAAAGTCTTGAGCCGGGCATCTTTTGTGGGGAGCCTGAAGATGGCCCTGAGGATCTGGGTATAGGACAAGGCAATAAAAATCACATCCAGACCCATCACACAGAATAGCACAAAGAGGCCGTAGTAACTACTGGCGCGGTGTCGGCGCAGGCCAGCTTCACCACGGATATGTGTGCGCAGTGCGGCTCGGGAATGATGTTGGTTCTGCAGTATGGCCACTGCCTCGCCAGCAAGGGAAAGGGCAGTATGACCATGGCGCTGCGCAGCACCACAGCCAGGCCAATCTTGGCCACTACGGGGTTTGTCAGGGTGGTGGAATGTCTCAGGGGATCACAGATGGCCACATAGCGATCCAAAGCCATGGCCACAAAGATCCCAGACTGAGTCACTGACAAGCTGACAGTAAAGTACATCTGGGTGAGGCAGGCACCGAAATCGATCTCCCTGGAATTGAACCAGAAGATGCTCAGCATTTTGGGCACAGCGGCCGTGGACAGGACCAGGTCAGTGACAGCCAGCATGCAGAGGAAATAGTACATGGGCCTATGGAGGCTCGGCTCCATCTTCACGATGAATAGGATGGTGAAGTTCCCCAAGATGGCTATGGCATAGATCACACAGAAGAGGATGGAAATCCAGACATGGGCAGCCTCCAGGCCAGGAATGCCCAGCAGGATGAAGGTGGAGGGGTTGGCGAAGTCAGTTGTGTTGGAATCTGACATGGAGTAGGGGAGAAGGTGTCCAGCTCTAAGTCAGAACGGTGTCTCCTGCATATACCGTACATTCCCCTGACTTCCAGTATGTGCTCAGGGTCTAGGGTGATGGTCGCAGTACAAATGCCTGGATGGAGAGACAATGTTAATAAGAGGAACTACATGCACTCCTGGAGACTGTTCTCATGGGTGAAGCAGATTGGTTTCTCTTCACCCACATTTTCATTTTTCAGATAAATGAATTATGAACAACTGACCCTACTAATGCCAATTCCATATTTGATGGTGCTTCATGTCTCAATAATTCTACATGTCGTGGTGTGGGAAACCTTACTAGGCAGCAGCAGGAAACATGAGTGTGGATACTGGTTATCCATCATTGTTCCTTAATGCAATGAAAGCCAGGCTGGAGAGTCCATGCTGCAGGGAGCTCCCCATTCACCTGGTTGCTCTAAATCTGAGTGTAAAAAAGCCCAAACCTTTGCCAAGACATGTGCCAGGGAGAAACATCCCAACCAGAACACACCTCGGGGAAAAGACCTGGGCGTCATTGACAGCAGGTCAACAAAACACCAGCTCATTCACAGCAGTGGCCAAATCAAAGAAAATGTTTGGATGCCTAAGAAATGGGATGGAGAATAACGTGCTCTGGATATGTGCTCTGTTTTGGTCACCCAATCTCTAAAAGGGATACAGCATTATAAAGGGGATTTCTGAGACGGGCTCTGAGAATGGGGGAGGCTGCCATATGCCGACAAACTGAAAAGTCTGGGACTGTTTTGTTTAGAGAAGAGACAAGGAAGGGGGCAGATAATAAAGGAGAGGAATATAAAGAATAGAACTGATGACATTCAGTTGGAGAAACAGAGAACAGTTCCCAGCCAGTAATACCTGTAGATACTTAGTGCTTCAAAAGGGCTAATTCCCCAAAGCTGTAGAAAATTATCAAGAAAACTGACTGGGAGGAAAATATTAGACAGAAACATGGGAATGAAACTTGGGAGTTCTTTAAGAAGAATTTATTGGTAAGCTAAATAGTTACGATTCCACAGTCAAGGAGCTGGAGAACTTTGGCTAAAAACCAGGTTCAGTGGCAAAGTGAAGGCAGCAATTATGTGGGGAAAAGCAATACCCCTCTACCCCGATATAACGCTGTCCTCAGGAGCCAAAACATCTTACAGCGTTATAGGTGAAACCGCGTTACATCGAACTTGCTTTGATCTGCTGGAGCACGCAGGCCCTCCCACGCCGGAGCACTGCTATACCACGTTATATCCCAATTCGTGTTATATTGGGTCATGTTATATCGGGTATAGGTGTACATAAAAACGGGAAAAAAGGGAAAAGAGATAGCAAGCAATACAAATGGGAAGTTATGAAAATTGAGAAGGGACGTTAAAGACATCTGGGAAAACTCCATGCTTGGTGGGGCTAAGGATCACAAAGGAGGTTATTAAGATTAAGAAGAAAAGAAATCCTAGAAAAAGTTTAGCCATTTCCTAGAGGGAGAAAGGAAACTTGTTAATGTTGCAGAAAATGTAGATGTGTTGCAGAAATAGTTTTGTTCTGCATTTGGAAAGAAGCAGTATGAGGAGTCCAGGAGAGCAGGCTGTATTTTAAAGAATCCTTATTGAGGGTTGCAGGAACAAACCATCCCGATGTGTAGAAAGAATTGTAAATACGGCAGGCCACCAGCTTTGCTTAACTTGCTGATCTTAAACGCAAAAAAGAAGCTTACAAGAAGTGGAAGATTGGACAAATGACCAGGGAGGAGTATAAAAATATTGCTCAGGCATGCAGGAGTGAAATCAGGAAGGCCAAATCACACTTGGAGTTGCAGCTAGCAAGAGATGTTAGGAGTAACAAGAAGGGTTTCTTCGGGTACGTTAGCAACAAGAAGAAAGTCAAGGAAAGTGTGGGCCCCTCACTGAATGAGGGGGGCAACCTAGTGACAGAGGATGTGGAAAAAGCTAATGTACTCAATGATTTTTTTGCCTCTGTCTTCACGAACAAGGTCAGCTCCCAGACTGCTGCACTGGGCAGCACAGTAAGGGGAGAAGGTGACCAGCCCTCTGTGGAGAAAGAAGTGGTTCGGGACTATTTAGAAAAGCTGGACGAGCATAAGTCCATGGGGCCGGATGCACTGCATCCGAGGGTGCTAAAGGAGTTGGCGATGAGATTGCAGAGCCATTGGCCATTATCGTTGAAAACTCATGGTGAACGGGGAGGTTTCAGATGACTGGAAGAAGGCTAATGTGGTGCCCATCTTTAAAAAAGAGAAGAAGGAGGATCCAGGGGAACTACAGGCCAGTCAGTCTCACCTCAGTCCCTGGAAAAATCATGGAGCAGGTCCTCAAGGAATCAATTCTGAAGCACTTAGATGAGAGGAAAGTGATCAGGAACAGTCAGCATGGATTCACCAAGGGCAAGTCATGCCTGACTAACCTAATTGCCTTCTATGAGGAGATAACCGGCTCTGTGGATGAGGGGAAAGCAGTGGATGTGTTATTCCTTGACTTTAGCAAAGCTTTGATACGGTCTCCCACAGTATTCTTGCCAGCAAGTTAAAGAAGTATGGGCTGGATGAATGGACTATAAGTTGGATAGAAAGTTGGCTAGATCGTCGGGCTCAATGGGCAGTGATCAATGGCTCCATGTCTAGTTGGCAGTCGGTTTCAATTGGAGTGCCCCAAGGGTCAGTCCTGGGGTCAGTTTTGTTCAATATCTTTATTAACGATCTGGAGGATGGCGTGGACTGCACTCTCAGCAAGTTTGCAGATGACACTAAACTGGGAGGAGTGGTTGATATGCTGGAGGGTAGGGAAAGGATACAGAGGGACCTAGACAAATTAGAGGACTGGGCCAAAAGAAATCTGATGAGGTTCAACAAGGACAAGTGCAGAGTCCTGCCCTTAGAATGGAAGAATCCCATGCACTGCTACAGATTAGAGACCGAATGGCTAGGCAGCAGTTCTGCAGAAAAGGACCTAGGGGTTACGGTGGATGAGAAGCTGGATATGAGTCGACAGTGTGCCCTTGTTGCCAAGAAGGCTGTATAAGTAGGAGCATTGCCAGCAGACCGAGGGACGTGATCATTCCCCTATTCAACATTGGTGAGGCCTCATTTGGAGTACTGTGTCCAGTTTTGGGCCCCACACTACAAGAAGGATGTGGAAAAATTGGAAAGAGTCCAGCGGAGGGCAACAAAAATGTTTAGGGGGCTAGAGCACATGACTTTCGAGGAGAGGCTGAGGGAACTGAGATTGTTTAGCCTGCAGAAGAGAAGAGTGAGGGGGGATTTGATAGCTACTTTCAGCTACCTGAAAGGGGGTTCCAAAGAGGATGGATCTAGACTGTTCTCAGTGGTATCTGATGACAGAACAAGGAGTAATGGTCTCAAGTTGCAGTGGGGTAGGTTTAGGTTGGATATTAGGAAAAATATTTTCACTAGTAGGGTGGCGAAGCACTGGAATGCGTTCCCAAGGGAGGTGGTGGAATCTCCTTCCTTAGAGGTTTTTAAGGTCAGGTTTGACAAAGCCCTGGCTGGGATGATTTAGTTGGGGATTGGTCCTGCTTTGAGCAGGGGGTTGGACTAGATACCTCCTGAGGTCCCTTCCAACCATGATATTCTATGATTCTACTTACATCGACGGCAGGGGTTCTCCCATCCACGTAGGTACCCAAGAGGCGGTAACTAGGTTGATGGAAGAATTCTTCCATTCACCTCATGCTGTCTATTAGGTTGATAGAGTGACATCTCTCTGGGGTGTGGATTTTTTTGCTATTGCAAAGGAAGAAAATGCAGTTGTGGGTTGCATTAACAAAGGCATAGCATGCAAGTCTCCGGAAGTGATAGTATTCCCCTACTCAGTGCTGGTTAGGCCTCAACTGGAGCATTGTGTCACTAGTGTATAGGAAGGATGTAGAGAAACTGAAAAGGATCCAGAGATGACAGACAAAGAGGATCCAAGAGATGAAATTCAAGCTATATGAGCAAAGGCTGAAGGAACTGAATATGTGTAATTTGAAAAAGAGAAGATTGAGCCAGGACATGAAAATGGTCTTCAGCTACTTGAAAAGCTGCCAAAGAAAAGATGGAGAAAAGTTGTTCTGTCTCACCACAGTGGGCTAAGGCTGTTTGACACCTTCAATTAGGAGACCTGATTTTCAGTTGCTTATTAATTTGCCAAATTTTAAGCATCTGGACTGAAATTTCCCATGCTGAGTGTCTGCTTCTGGTTTAATTGTTTTTTGAACGTTTCAGGCATGACAGTTCAGCCAACTTCTCGAATGAAGTGAGGAGAGAAGATGCCTTGCCCATGTTGAATAATTCTTATAATTGTTCTAGTGAGGAGCCCTAGCACCTCCATGTTTTCCAGCAGACAAAAGTGAGGTAACAGCCAGCCCCCGCCCCACCCCAACAACCAAAGCCATGAAATGCAGGAGCAGGAGGTGACAGTGTCTGTGCGTTAACACACAGCTGGGTCCTGAGCTCTTTAATCAGTTTTTACTCCAAGGTGAGTTTTGCCTCAGTGGGGCCTGAGCAAACTATGGGCCATGAATTTGGCCTCAGAATTTGGCCTTATATTGTCCATCTACCGACACCTTTCATCCTGAAGGATCCCCTGTGCTGCTGAAATGCAGCCACCTTAGGGCTGGAGGCCATCAGCCAGGGTGGGAGGGAGTGCACAGAAAAGAGTGACATTTTGCCCAGTGATACTGGAGCTCTGGGATATTTAGTGGCTGTGCAGATCAGAAAGGACCTCAGACCTATTCTCTATCCCATCATGTCCACGTTACACTGGGTTTGTCGAGCAGGTGAGCTCCTCAGCAAGAGATGGTACCTGTGAATCCTGAGATGGAAGTGTCTTCCCTGGGAATCAACCTCAGGTAGCCATGTCCCACGCCTCTCTCAGCCCAGCATCTGCAGCAGAATCGCACACCGAGAGCTGATACAGGGGTTTGTGCTGTTTATAATATAGCTCTGTGCAATCCCAGGGGGGCTCACTCAGCCTCTAGGGGAGAAGCGGCATCTGGATTTAAACAGGCTGGAGACAAACCTGTCTGCGTTTCTGTGCTAATTATCCAGCTTTAGGAGTAAACAGTAATTAAGGGACCTTCCCAAAGGGAGATGAGAACTCTTGGGCTCTGTGCTGAGTCAGAGAGGAATTGGCTGCTCTGCACTTGTGTTCATTTAAAATTATAGTCGATTAGGAAGAAAACTAGAGATAATGTCTAAGACTCCATAGGGTCTGAACCCTGTAAATGCCCAGGAGGGATGGGTAGGTAGCAGACAGACAGATCTGGGGAGAGATGACTTAGGGGAGATACAAACACTTTCTGCTGCTGTATTGGACTGTTGCTAAGAAATCAGAGATCAGTAATTCTCATCAGTAACGATCATCAGACTGTGCAGCACCTTACATTCAAAACACCAAGCAAAGGAAAGTCACCATGAACATATCCCCATTATACAGATAGGAAAGTGAGGCACAAGGAGATTTGATTTGGCCAAGGTGTCACAGAGATCAGTGTCAGGATGACAGACAGAACCTGGTGTGAACTCTGGGACCTCACTTCCGCTCCCTCTCAGAAACCTGCCAGCGCATCACAGTCACTGGAGTCGCTTCAGGGAACAGACTCGGTAAAACAGACATCACAAGTTGTTCCTGTGGACAGAGGGCAGCCGGGGGCCTGTCCTGGGCACAGAGGCCTCGCCCCCCACCAAAGCTGCCCTGGAAGAAGAAGGTCAGGCGGCGACCCGGAGGTATAAAGGCTCGGCCTCAGAGCTCACTGGAGGCCACCCACCGGGGAGTCCAGACGCCTCCAGCCTAGCCCGCGACTGGGAAACCCCCACAGTCCAACGTGCCCGCCAGGACTGGCCCGACCTGCCCCGCGCCCGCCACCAGGGGGAGCCGCCAGACCTGTCTCACGCCCGCCGCCCGGGGGAGCCGCCAGACCTGTCTCACGCCCGCCGCCCGGGGGAGCCGCTGGACCTGCCCGCGCCGCCACCCGGGAGCAGCCAGACCTGCCCCGCGCCCGCCACCTGGGGGAGCCGCCAGACCTCCCCCGGGCCCGCCGCCCGGGGGAGCCGGCAGACCTGCCCCGCGCCCGCCGCCCGGGGGAGCCGCCAGACCTGCCCCGCGCCCGCCACCCGAGGAGCCGCCAGACCTGCCCTGCGCCGCCGCCAGGGGATCCGCTGGACCTCCCCCGTGCCCACCGCCCGGGGGAGCCGCCAGAGCTGCCTCGCGCCCGCTGCCCGGGGGAGCCGCCGGACCTGCCCCGTGCCCGCCACCTGGAGGAGCCGCCAGACCTGCCCCCGCGCCCGCCACCCGTGGTGAGCCGCCAGACCTGCCCCCGCGCCCGCCACCCGGGGTGAGCCGCCAGACCTGCCCCGCGCCCGCCACATGGGGGAGCCGCCAGACCTGCCCCGCGCCCGCCACCCGGGGGAGCCGATAGACCTGCCCTGCACCCGCCGCCTGGGGGAGCCACCGGACCTGCCCCGCGCCCGCCGCCTGGGGGAGCCACCGGACCTGCCCCGCGCCCACCGCCCGGGGGCGCCGCCAGACCTGCCGTGCGCCTGCCGCCCGGGGGAGCCAATGGGCCTACCCCGCGCCCGCTGCCCCGAGGAATCCCTGTGCTGGACCCCCCAGAGGACACCACTGTGACTCAGGTACCACACGAGGGGGAGTCTGGAAGTAGCCCCGGGGCAGCCGTTGCAGTGGGGTGGGCCTGCATCTCCCCTGCTACCCCACTCGCGGGTGCCGTCTCCCCCCTCCCAGGCCTGTGGAGGCTTGGGGCTACTGTGACTGCTCAGCCCTGGGTCCCTCCAGACTCGTTATTGCCCTGCCTGACCTCGGGCCTGGGCTCACTACTGTTAGCCAAAGGGCTCGTTTCCCCTGGAGCTTACCTAATTACACCAAGGAGGCACGGAAGACCAGGAAGATGAGTACCATTAGCTTTATTGATCGATCAGCTGAGCGGGTGTTCTCGTCGGCTAATGCCGAGAGAGACACACCTTACATGGCCAGATGGGCCTACCTTTATACCCGAAACAAACAACTTTGTTGACGTCTTATTTACGTTATTTGTCTAACCTTATGGACCCTGTAAATGCATCTATAGGGAATATTGGAGTACATAGAATACATATATCAATCAAAAAGGAACAAGATATGCATAACTGTCACGGATACATCCATCATGATAAGGGTGCAGCTGTGCGGATACATTTATCATTGTAAGGAAGACATAAGATATCCCCTCTGACCTACTATACTAACATACTAACTACTTTTGGCTTCACGCATGAGAAGGTGACCCATTAAGCAAACTACTTTTGGCCATGAGCATGAGAAGACAGCTGCATGTATGTTACGCCAAGCGTAGGCCAACTGATAAGTATGAACTAGCACAGATCAAGCATAAACTGATAATAGCTGACACAGGCTTTTCTCTCTACTTGCATTTTAAGGCCTTGATTCTACTTATGCTAAGGGCCTAGTCTTGCTCACAGGCTTGTATTGGCTTATTTTTCTAACACTACTGCTTGTGTTGCTACTGCCACAGCGCTATTGCTCAGCCCCTGCCTGGGGGCCTGCGTCAGGGCTGCTACCCCTGGCTGAGGGCCTGGCAGGACTGTACTTACTTCCACCTCTGCAAGCGCTGCCAGGGAAGACTCCTGCGGCCGGACTAATTCCCCAAACCTCAGCCGTTTAACTGCTGTTCCCTCCAGCAACTACAGAGTTAACTCTTCACTTTTCCTTAAATCACTTGCTCTTCCCTTAAATCACTTGCTTGTCTTCCAAGAGCCACTTACCAATTCAAATCACCATTCCAAATATCCTCCTGGGTATTTGAAATCCCCACGCTTACACTTACTTACTCCTTTCTTCCACTGCATCCTCAAAAGTTTCCAACCTGTTTTCCAATCTCTCTGTCTGTTGCCTGCCCGCCTGGGCTCGATCCTGCTTTTCTTGCTGAACCGTCCCTTCCATGGGTACCAACTTGTTCCACTACCAGTTTAGCTAGGAGGGTGAGCTTCTCAACTAGCCCCCACCCTTCTGGTCTTTTCCCTAAAACATTTTTACTCACAAGACTACCCGAGTCCTCCCTAGTAAGGCTTGCCACCTGGGCAAAAATACATGGCCATTGGGTAAAGGCCATTTACATAACATATAATCCAAACCCCTTTAGGGGGTTTACCCAGAGACCCACCCAGTTGTCTGCTGACGCTTAAACAGAAAAGAAAATTAACAGAGAGCAGAGAGAATTACAGTCTAAGACAGATTTTCCTACTTCTGTTACACTGTCCGTTACAGGGGACGGGACAGAAGGATCTCAATACCACCTCAGAGCTTCATCGCACACATGGCTTCCACCCTGAGGAATTACGAACGAGAAGTTCAGTTCTGCCCACACACCTAACGCCCAAATGAACAGAGCAGAAAAACAACAGTAACCGGTTAAACAGAACAGAACCAGATAGTATTTCCTTATCCTATTAGGGCTCACCTTTAATCATGCAATCCTTAACATATAACACCAACAGTTCCAAACAAAGCAAACATAAAATAACAAGGGTAAAACAGATAGATGGTGTAAATTCTGCAGGGTTCCCCCATTCTTAATTGCTCACCAAACTGTGACAAATTTCTGTTACCAATCTATCCCTTATGTCAGGTGATCAGACTGACACTGCAGGGCGTTGGGGAAGGATAAAGAAAACACACCATATAACCGATTTTTAAAGCTTCATTAAAAATAATAAAACAACAATGGAGAGTGTTGGGAACGCTCCCACATCATTCAGGAAAAATATGAATGCCCCAAGCCTTAAACCACTTTAATACTTACACATGTCCAGACTGGCCACGCCTGTGTATAACATTCAGAGAAGGGGAATAGGTGGATGGGAGATTATCCTGTATACAGCTTGTTCAGAATTTCCAACATGCTTCCGCTCTTGGGACGGCTGTTCTTTTACACCCTGGAATCTCCTGCGGTGTCTCTTTCAGAGATTCCAGTCCAGGTCAGCTGCCTGTGGCTTTTCCACAGTTCTGTAACTTGTATTGCCTTTGGTTTGCCTCTGTCTCTATTTTTCCACAACCAGCTGGGGCCGAAAGCAGTTTTTCTTTGTACTTAGCATAGTCTGCATTGATTCCTGACCTTGAACACAGAGCAACTTTCTCTTTATCTCTGGGCCAAGCTGAGTTTCAAATTAACCCGTTCCTAGACAGATTGCTCACACTGTGTCAGAGGCTTTTCTTTGGTGATTAAAAGCTCCTCTGAGATATATGATCTTATCTAGATTGAAGGTACCTTCTAATGGGCATTGTTTAGATGGATCTTCACGCGTGTGAAGATTCCAATTCTCTAAATACCTGCAGGTTTTAGGACCATAATGTACATACATGTAATGTGCTGGGGTACCCTTAGCGGGTGAGGTAGAATGTTTAGACTGTTCCTTACCCATTTTCCACTTATACACACAGGGAGGGTGCCCTGTCCGCGCTAGCGGCTCATAAACTAAGGATCTCTCCCTACAGGGTACTCGCACAGGAGAGACTAATGAGGATGACCACGACTCTCCTACACCTCCCTTCAGCAAAGAGCGTCGGCTAGTCTCTGGGAGATGGCGCCACTTACTCTGATTGCGTCCAGTGATATGATCAGACTGTCAGTAGCCCACACGGAAAGGAAAGGGGGGAGGGAAGATGGGTTCACACATTCCTAGACCCAGGTAGCTTCCTCGCCGGACGATGCCAGGCCGAGTCAGCCCACCGTGGGTCGGATCTCCTAAAGATCCACTAGTTACCAGGCTTGCGTTAGAGTAGTCCTGGTCACGAGCTTTCGCTTCACAGGGTACTCTGGGCGTCTTCCGGTAACAGTCACTCACACTGGTATACACACACACACACACCAAGGCCGTTATCTCCTATTACCACGATGCATTTTCTCTTGCTGCACAGTCAATAAATTCAGATGGCGTGAGCCCAACAGAGACAGACGTCCCCGTGGACAGTTCTCCTCCCAGTGCAGCTCTGGGGCATATGATGGGGGATTTTTACAAGAGCTCTCCATACAAACTAGAATGCATTCTAAGGGCATACACACTGCCCTGCCTGCCCCGTACTCTATCCCTGCCCCAAACTCTAGGGATATGGAGACACTGGGCGTCCCCAGGTCCTAACAGGCAAAAGTCCATACCACTGGACTGTTCCTACCTTATCCACAGGACTGGTTCCTCACCGTTGCCCGCAGCTGCTTCTCCACTATCTGAGTGCGTTGCACCATTGTGTCTTCCAAGGTCGGCCTGACGCGTCTCTGCCGAGGCCCCCGGTAAAGGCACCGGTGCGCGCTGGGCGTCGAATGTGACCGTCGTCCGCCGGCCATCGGAGGAGTCTGGGCAAGGCACAATTTTGCCTCGAGCTCACCCAGGGACGCCAAAACTGTTGCCGGCCCAAAGGGCCCGAGGAGGGGCAACAGTGGGGTTCGTTGCCCCGTGTGCATCGCACTAATTAACACACCAGGGTGGAGAAGCAAACCAAGTTTACTTGAGATCTCACAGCGGGATGCTCGGAGACAGACGCGTCTCAAATCACGCACCCAGCTACAAGCAGCTTTCTCTCTTTTTATACATAACTTTAACTAAGCCTCTTCTATCCCCCCCGCAGCCCCCTCTCTCCCCACCTTTCATTCCCATGTAGCAGATACACTTTGCAATAGCAATTACATTAAGCAGTTAAGTCATACTTGGCATCTAACAATTTAGCTCATTAGTAACTCTTCTGTGAACCGTTATCTTGTCTTACTTTCTATGATCTGTTTTTTTTCCCATTAGCCAGGAGCAAGCAGGCCTCATTATTACCTTCTGGTGCAGGTGTTGCAACTGATAACCATTCTCTGTTGCTGGCCTGTTAGGTCGATTAAAGTTCAAACATGGAAGCGCTTTGATTAGACATGGAATAACTTTGGTTCATTCAGGCCTAGTGCAGAACCCCTACAATAGCTAAACTAAAGTCTTCCAGGCCTCAGCCTACAGGGTCTTGCATTACAGCCTGTCTTACTCACGTCTAGTACTTGTTTCCTCTAAATACAGATCAGTCTTACACTTCTATAATTCCACAATTTAACCCTAATTAACATACAGTGAAAATGCAGTATAACATGTTGAGTAATCATTGTGACATTGCTGTCTATATAATTTTATAAAAAATCTGTTAATGAGTGAATATAATGTAACTGGAATATGCTTCATGCAAAAGGTCTCTTGTAAGGAATCATTACAAAGCTTATAATCTGCAAGTGCAGTCATCCCATTTGTATGAATGTACCACTCTTGTATCTGACACTAGAATTATGAACTATAACTCTGAGGGCCTATTGTAATTACGCAAAGTGAGGGCCATTAATGGTGGTTTGGAATCTTGATGGCTCCCATTAACCAGGACAATTGACTGCAGATGGGTGTCTTTTACCTGTGAGTCTGTATACCTGTGTGCTGGCAAGTGGGTAATGAAGTCTTGCCGAGACATGTGATCATGTCACCTGAACTGGAATCCATCTTTAACCTGCTGCTTTTCCATGGGAGTGTGTGTGTGTGTGTGGAAATCCAGTGAGGGACAAGGGATTCCCACTTTATGCAGAGATATGTAAGTGGGTGGAACAGAACAAAGAGAGGAACCATCATGAGGAATCCCCTAGCTACCACCTGAGCTGGAACAAGAGCTGTACCAGGGGGGAGAATTGTGCCCAGGCCTGGGAGGTGTCCAGTCTGAGGAAAAAACTTACAGAAGCATCTCTGAGGGTGAGATGATCTGTATTCAGTTTGATTAGACATAGATTTGCATGTTTTATTTTATTTTGCTTGGTGACTTTGTTCTGTCTGTTACTACTTGGAACCACTTAAATCCTGCTTTCTGTATTTAATACAATCACTTTTTATTATTAATTGACACAGAGTCTGTATTAACACCTGGGGGAGTGGGGCAAACAGCCGTGCATATCTCTCTCTGTCAGTGTTATCGAGGGCGAACAATTTATGAGTTTACCCTGTATAAGCTTTATACATGATGAAATGGATTTATTTGGGTTTATACCCCATTGGGAGTTGGGCATGTGAGTGTTAGACAGGAACACTTCTGTGAGCTGCTTTCAGTCAAGTCTGCAGCTTTGGGGCGAGTAATTCAGACCCTGGGTCTGTGTTGGAGCACACGGGCGTGTCTGGCTCAGCAAGACAGGGTGCTGGGGTCCCAGGCTGGCAGGAAAGCAGGGGCAGAAGTAGTCTTGGCACATCAGGTGGCAGCTCCCAAGGGGGGTTCTGTGATCCAACCCGTCACACACCCCTGCAGTAAACTAAGGGGGGAGATATGACATTCTGTGCCCCAAAGCAACGCCCTGGCACCCCCATATTTACCTTGGTGATATGATTGTGATGTGACGCTGGACTCCATCTTGTGTCTGTTCTTTTCCAGTAACTGTGCTGGGGGCTTTTGCTTGGAATAATGAAGCTCCCTCTACATGGCAGAAGCTATAACATGTGGAAGCGACATCATCACGTGGCCTCACTCCCCCCACAACTCAACATAAAAGACATTAGAAACTGGTATTAAACTGGGGATGTGATCCCAGGCTGAAGGGATTTCTAGCCTGTGCATGGAATCTTTATACTATTACTTATAATCACGTAAACAATCGATCTTTCTGTAATTAATAAATCTGTTTTATATTGTTTTCCTTAATGCAGGATGTTGTTTGAAATCTGCTCAGCCTGATGCATTGTCCTCTCCACATTGAGGGAGGGGCAGGCTGGGAAATAAACTGATACTGGACAGGCTTTTGGGCAGGGCAAGACGGTACAGCTCTTGCGTCCTAGGCTGGGGAGATGGGGGGAGCTGGATGGAGCCTCTCTATTGTTAGTTCATGGCTGGCTAGTGAAATCATTCATGTAACTGTAGCTGGGTGTGTCCTTGTCTGTGTGTGGCTGTGTAAGTGCAAGAGCTGCAGAGGTTTACAGCTTGTCACAGCCTCACAATGTGAAAGCAGCAAAGAATCCTGTGGCACCTTATAGACTAACAGACGTATTGAAGCATGAGCTTTCGTGAGTGAATACCCACTTCGTCGGATACACCCACGGAAGCTCATGCTCCAATACGTCTGTTAGTCTGTAAGGTGCCACAGGACTCTTTGCTGCTTTTACAGATGAAAACTAACACGGCTACTCCTCTGATACTTGAGTGTGAGAGGGGGCACAGAGTGCTTTGCTAGAGGGTTCGGCTGTCCCCAGCTCCACGTTGCAACCCATGGAATTCCTTTCCACCCCGTACCAGTGAACAGGCCCTGCAAGACCGTAAGGCCCTTTCGCTGTTGTCATGTGGTCACTTACTGACAGAGAGACCGTGGGTATGGAAGGGAAGTCAGGACACTTGGGTTCTGTCAGCCCGTGTCTGTGTGACCTTGGAAAGTCATGTCTCCCCGTGCCTCAGTTTACTGCTCAGTGAAATGGGGATGGTTCACAGTGACATTCTTTTGCTAGGTTTTGAAGATCCATCAGTGAAAGGTGATCAACGGTATAGTGATAGTTACTGGTGAGAAGTACTGATCTCTGATCCCTTAGCGAGAGCCCCATGTATTTGCCGTAAGTGCTTGGGTCTCTTCTTAGTCAACTTTCTCCAGGTCTCTCTGTCTACTATCTACCCATCTATCCTGAGAATTTACAGGACATCAGATCCTCTGGAGAGTTGGGCATTATCCCTAATTTTCTTCCTCATCAACTATAATTTTTAAATATATGCACACAAACGTACAGAGCAGCCAATTCCTCTCTGACTGAGCCCAGAGCCCAGGAGTTCTCATCTCCCTTTGGGAAGGTTCCATAATTACTGTTTACTTCTAAAGCTGGATAATTAGCACCGAAGTGGAGACAGGCTTGTCCACAGTCTGTTTACATTCAGATACCCCTTGTCCTCTAGAGTCTGATCGAACCCCCCCGGGATTACACAGAGCTATATTATAAACTGTGCATACAATGTGTCAGCTCTCGGCATCGGATGCCGCTGCAGATGCTGGATTCAGAGAGGTGTCAGTCACAGATACCTGAGGGGGATTCCCAGGGAGAACACTTCCATCTCGTAATTCACAGGTCCCCATCTCTTGCTGAGGAGCTCACCCGATCGACAATTCTTCTGCATCGTGGGTATGGAGGGATAGAGAGTAAGTCTGTGGTCCTTTCTGCTCTGCACAGCCATGAAACATCCCAGGGCCCTTGCCATAAGTGATGAATTTGCTAAAGAATCACTGACCAAAATGTCACTGATTTCTGTGCCACCCTCTTTATCCCACCTGATGGATTCCAGCCCCACGGTGGCTGAATTTTAGTGGCAGAGTGAATCCTTCAGGATGAAAGATGTTAGTAGATGTGTAATACAAGGCCAAATTCTGAGACAACGGCCCCAGACTCAGACTCAGGCCCCAGTGAGGCAAAACTCCCCTTGGAGCAAGAACTGAGTACAGATGTCAGGAACCAACTGTGTGTTAATGCACAGACACTGTCACCCCCTCCACTTGCATATCAGGGCTCTGTCTATTAATGGGGCAGAGGGACAGGGGCTGTTACCTGACTTTTATCTGCTGCAAATCTTGGAGCTGCTGGGCTTCTCCCTAGAAAAATAATGAAAATTTTTCAATGTGGATAACACATATTTCTCCTAGCTTCATTCAAGAAGTTTGCTGAAATGTTATGCCTGAAACTTTTAAAAAAAAACAAACCACAATTCTTCTTGAAGCAGACACCCAACGTGTGATATTTCAGAACAAACTCCAAAAATTTGCAAATTTATAAGCAACTGGAAATGAGGTCTTCTAATTGAGGGTGTCAGACAGCCTTAACTACAGGTGATGCCACCAGCACCACATACAATGGTGAATCCATTTGTGAATGCCATTCTTCTATGCTCTTTGCTCCAATAATCTTGGTAGCAAGGAGTTCTACAGGCCAAATAGGAATTATGGTAGCAATTACCTTTTCTCAATGTTATATGTTCAGACTTTTAATTTTAACTAAATGTTCCCTTGTTCATGTTATGAGACACATTAAATATAAATGCCTGATCTACTTTCTTTATCAATAGCTCCATAGGGGTTTAAGGTCAGAAGGGACCATTTGATCATCCAGTTCACTCTGTTACCTCTGGATTGAGCTGAAAGACGTGTTTGTGAGTAAGGCCTTGTCTACACTAGGATTTCAAATCATAGAATGATAGAGCCATAGAGTTATAAGGGAACACAAAGGACAGGTAGTCTATCCCCCGACAAGATACAGGATTTGTTTTGTGTTAGTCATCTAAGACTGATGGCCATTCACACAACTTTGGAAAACCTCCACAGAAGGAGCTTCCACGACTTCCCTGGGAGTCTGTTCCATTGGCCTCCTGTAGTTAAAGTTAGGAAGATTTTCCTGAAATTTAATTTAAATCTGCTAGGCTGGAATTTGAACCCATTGCCTCTTGTCCTGCCTCTCTGTGGTAAGACAGAGAAACTTTCCTCCACCTTTTTATGGCAGCCTTTCAAGTATTTGAAGACCACTTTCATGTCCCCCATTAATCTCCTCTTTTCCAAATAAACATACTGGTTCCTTTGGCTTGCTCATACGGATTGCATTCCATCCCTTGTGCAACGTTTGTTACTTGTCTATGGATCCTTTCCAGGTTCTCTACATCCTTTCTGTTAATTGGTCACATAACTCCAACTGAGACCTAACCCACACCGACTTCTGCTAATATAACCGAACTTTGAATTTGCCTTTTTTGAAACATTTTTCCTAATGTCCAACCTAAACCTCCCTTGCTGCAATTTAAGTCCACTGCTTCTTGTCTTCTCTCAGAGGTTAAGGTGAACACTTTTTCTCCCTCTTTGTAAAAAACTTTGTAGCTATTTGAAAACTGTTATCATTCTCCCCCCTCAGTCTTCTCCTTTTCAGACTAAACTAGCCTATCTCGTTCATTTTTCCATCATAGGTCATGTTTTCAAGACCCCTAAGCATTCTTTTCTCCAATTTTTCCAGATCATTTTGAATGTTTATCTGATTCTCCAAAGATAGGCAACCCCTCCCAACTTTTATTATCTGCAAACATAAGTGCACTCTCTGTGCCATGATCTAGGTTGTTGATGAAAACATTGAAAAGAACGGAACCCAGAACTGATCCCTGCAGAAACCCACTTGTTAGGCTCTTCCAGCATCACTGTGAATCATTGATAACTACTCTCTGGGAGCGGTTATCCAGCCAGTTATGCACCCACCTTATAGTAGCTCCATCTAGGTTGTATTTCCCGAGTTTCCCAATGAAAAGGTTATGCGAGACTGTATCAAAGGCTGTACTAACGTCTAAATATACCACATCTACTGCTTCCCCACATCCACAGGGCTTGTTACCCTGTCACAGAAAGCTATCAGGTTGGTTTGACATGTTTTCTTCTTGATGAATCCATGCTGACTGTCACCTATCACTTCATTATCTTCTAGACGTTTGCAAATTTATTCCTTAATAAATTGCTACATTGTCTTACCTGGTACAGAAGTCAGGCACTATATGTGCTCTTTTCCAGTCCTCTGGAATCTCCCTTGTCTCCCATGACTTCTCAGAGATAATCGCTAATGGCTCAGATCCTTCCTCAGTCAGCTCCTTCAGAGCATTCTAGGATGCATTTCATTCCACTCTCATGACTTGAAGACATTTAACTTGTCCAAGTAACTTTTAACTTTCTCATTTCCTATTTTAGCACCTGAACCTACCCCATTTTCACTGGAATTCTCTATGTTGGGTGTCCAAACATCACTAACTGTCTTGGTGAAAACTGAAACAAATAAGTCATAAGAACATAAGAACAGCCGTACTGGGTCAGACCAAAGGTCCCTCTAGCCCAGTCTCCTGTCTTCCGACAGTGGCCAACACCAGGTGCCCCAGAGGAAATGAACAGAACAGGTAATCATTAAGTTATCCATCCTCTATTGCCCATTCCCAGCTTCTGGCAAACAGAGGCTAGGGACACCATCCCTGCCCATCCTGGCTAATAGCCATTGATGGACCTCATAGACTTTAAGGTCAGAAGGGACCATTAGGATCATCTAGTCTGACCTCCTGCACAATGCAGGCCACAGAATCTCACCATCCTCCATGAATTTATCTAGCCTTTTTGAACCCTGTTATAGCCTTGGCCTTCACATCATCCTCTGGCAAAGATTTCCACAGGTTGACTGTGCGTTGTGTGAAAACAACCATTGCTACCACTGCTGGTGGTAAATCACTTTTGGCTTAGTACAGATGGGCCCAAGGCAGTTGCCCAACTGTAAAAACAAAACAAAACCAAAGACTTGTACTCTAATTTTCACCAAGACACATCCATACTGTTCCAGAGGCTTATTTACCATTCCTACATCGACAAATATACAAATACAAAACAGAATAAAAGTGGTACTCAGAGAGGACACCAACCCACGGAGATTGTATTAGAAAACATGCAAAACAGGTTTATAGCCTAATGAAATTGGAAAAAACAAATGCCTATTTAGGAATGTCGGAGTTTTAATTTTTGCAGGTTATTATAGTTTATCCTGACACAGCAAGAACAAAGAAGTTTGAAATCTTTGAAATACAAATGAAACTCGCTGAGGTAGTGTTTTTAGTTCTCAGATACTGTTTCATTAGACACACACAACTTCTCCTTACAACTGTTATACTATGCAACCCCAACAAGAAATAGCCACCGCTTCATTCTGAAAAGCAGCACAAGTAATCCAGTCACAATGCCACTCACAATGTTTAGATAATTCACATTGACACAGCCCAGCTGTATTTATCATTGTGTTAAAATAAAATTGCTAAATATATTCTTTATAGTTGCTTCCAAATATTGCATATAACAAAACTGTTTAAAACTGTCCCATTACCAGTTCCTGCATTCCCTTCACACACTATTTGACAATGAGCACAGACTGCTTACTGTACACTAAGCCTGAACAACCAAAGAATTACAACTAGCAAACTGTTCAAGGAAAATAAAAGGGCAGACTTGTATTATAACTTATGTTTGCTACCAAACAGTTATTGCAATAGGCACTTCATTCAGTTGCTTTCTTTTTCAAATGTTAGGGACTAAAATTCATACTGTCATTAAACACCTCTGCCATTTCCACTTCTCTTGTTTTTGTTTTTCCCTCTTCATTTAGTAACGGACCTACCCTGTCCTTGCTCTTCCGCTTGTTCCTAAGGGATTTGTGGAATGTTTTCTTGTTTCCCTTTTGTCTCTAGTTATTTTGATCTTTTGTGCTTTGGCTTTTCTCATTTTGCCCCTACATACATGTGTTATTTGCTGATATTTCCGCTTTGTAATGTGACCTTGTTTCCACTTTTTTTAGGATCCTTTTTTGTTTTTTAGCTCAGTCAAGATCTCCTGGTTAAGCCATGGCGGTCTCTTGCCAGACATCCTATCTTTCCTATGCAGGGGGATAGTTTGCTCTTGTGCCCTTAATAATGTCCCTCTGAAAAAAACACCTGTCTTCTATTGTGTTTCCCCTTAGACTTGCTTCCAATGAGATCTTACCTACCAGCTCCCTGAGTTTGCTCAAGGCTGCCTTCCTGAAATCCATTGTCTTTAGTTTGCTGTTCTCCCTCCTACCATTCCTTAGAATCATAAACTCTATCATTCCATGGTCACTTTCCCCCAAGTTGCCTTCCACTTTCAAATTCTCAACCAGTTCCTCCTTATATGTCAAAATCAAGTCTAGAACAGCCTCTCTCCAAGTAGGGTTCTCCAGCTTCTGGAACAAAAAATTGTCTCCAATACATTCCAAGAACTTATTGGATAATCTGTGCCCTGGTGTAGACAGCATGAGATGAATTCTTCCATCGACCTCGCTACCACCTCTTGGGGATTACCTGTGCTGAGGGGAGAACCCTTCAATCTGTGTAAGTAGTGTCTATATTGAAGCGCTATGGCATCAACGTTGTAGCATTTTAAGTGTAAACAACCTTTCAAGCAGATCTTCCAGAAAATCATCCAGTCTGGATCTGCCAACATGGGGAATTGGAGAATCCAACACGTCCCTTCTCAGTGTGTCCCAATGGTTAATCACCATCAGTGCGAAATATTTGGCCCTAATTTCAAGCTGGAATTTACCTGGCTTCAGCTTCCAGCCGTTCCATCTCGCTCAGGCTTTCTCCAGTAGATTACAGAGCCCATTATTACCCATGATTTTCTCCCCATGAAAGTCTCCGCTTGATCATCTTTTTGACAAGTTACTTTTTGATAATCTTTTTGATAAGCCTGCATCCGACAAAGTGGGTATTCACCCACGAAAGCTCATGCTCCAAAACGTCTGTTAGTCTATAAGGTGCCACAGGATTCTTTGCTGCTTTTACAGAACCAGACTAACAGGGCTCCCCCTCTGATACTTGATAAGTTAAGAGATCTATACCTTCAAGTCTAACAATCCATCATTTTCTCTATCCTCCAATCATTTTTGTGGCTCTTTTCTGCACCGTCTCCAAGTTTTCAACATATTTTTTTCAAATGTGGACCCCAGAACTGGATGCAGTTTCTTTCACCAATCCATGTACAGAGGTAAAATCCTTTCCCTGCTCCAACTCACCAACTCAGAATTTTCCACTATTAAATCAAAGGCCTCTGAGAAATCAAGGTTTGTTGCATCAGTGTCGTTCCCTTGATCCACCAACTGTGTACCCTTGATCAACCAATGTGTACTCTCAGAAAAGGATGAAATCAGGTTTATTTGACAAGACCTGTTTTGCATAAACCCTGTTGGTGACTGGCATTACTTACATTTCTTGACTTTTTTAAACTAATCCCATACCAGCTTTTCCATTTTTTCTTAACCTCGTCAATTTTTTAATAAAAAAATCCTTTTATATTTTAATATTTTACATTTAACACAGGAATTGACAGAAATCCTTTTGAGGATTTCTCTTGTTCTTAATATATTTAATAAATTCCTTTTTGTAATTCACAGCCCTGCAAACATGGAGTTTTCCCTTATGTCTTAATGTTCCTTATCAATTTTCTTAACTTCTGATTTCTATTGCTGGCCAGCTATTTCCCCTTTTTCCTCTTTTTTACGTATTTCTTCCCTCCCTCTAATTGTTGCCTTCACCTTACTGGAATTGTGAGTTTTCTGATATCTAATAAAACGTTATCAAAGAATTACCAATATTCATTCATATTTTTTTGTCTACATTTTTCTTCCCAATCAGTTTTGCTGACAATTTTCCTTAGCTTTAGGGAATTAGTCCTCTTGGAGCACTAAGTGTCTATCGATAGTACTGGTTGGGAACTGTCCATTTGACTGTAAATCAGTTTCATTTTTTTATTTTCCTCTCCTATATCATATGTCCTCATCTTTGTCCCTTGTATAAACTAAAGAGTCCCAGACTTTTCTATCCTTAATAGAGACTGGGTGACCAAACTGAGCACATTCCTGAACAAGTTAAGCTTCATCCCATATCTTAATGATCTGAACATTGTTTTGTTTTGTCCACTGCTGCGAATGAGCAGGTGTTTCTCCTGAGCTGCTATCAATGACGTCCAGGTCTTTCCCCTGAGGTATGTTCTAGTTGGGATGTTTCTCCCAGCACATGTCATCCCAAAAATTTGTTTCTTTTCCCTCTCTGATTTCGAGCAACTGGATGAATGGGGAACTCCCTTCAGTATGGACTCCCTAACCTGGCTCTCATTGCTTTAAGGAACAATGATGGATAACCAATATCCACACTTGTGTTTCCTGCTGGTGCCTCTTAAGGTTCCCCCACCACAAAGTGTAGGAATTCTTAATGCAGGGAGCACAATATAAATATGGAATTGGATTTAGTAGGGTCATTGCTCATAGTTATTCTCTCTGAATAATGTATATGTAATTTTTCAGTGTGTGAAGAGAGATCAATCTGCTTCTCCCATGAGAACAGCCTCCACTACTGCATGCAGTGTCTTATATTAACGTTGTCTCTCCATGCAGGCATTTCTACTGCGACTATCACCCCAGATCCTGGGAACACACAGGAAGTCAGAGGAGCATACGGTAAATGCAGAAGACACCCTTATGCCTCAGAGTTGGATACTTTCTCCCCTACACCATGTCAGATTCTAACACAACCGACTTCACCAACCCCTCCACCTTCATCCTGCTGGGCATTCCTGGCCTGGAGGCTGCCCATATCTGGATCTCCATCCCCTTCTGTGCTATGTACGCCATAGCCGTGTTGGGGAACTTCACCATCCTGTTCATCGTGAAGAGGGAGCCGAGCCTCCATGAGCCCATGTTCTATTTCCTTTGCATGCTGGCCGTCACTGACCTGGTCATGTCCACATCCACTGTACCCAAAATGCTGAGCATCTTCTGGTTCAATTCCAGGGAGATCAGTTTCAGTGCCTGCCTCACCCAGATGTACTTTGTTCACTCCCTCTTAGGGATGGAGTCTGGAATCCTCGTGGCTATGGCTCTGGATCGCTACGTGGCCATCTGCCATCCCCTGAGACATTCCACCATCCTGACGAACTCTGTTGTGGCCAAGATAGGCCTGGCCGTGGTGCTGCGCAGTGGTTTATTCGTATTGCCCTTTCCCGTCCTGATAAGGCAGTGGCCATATTGCAGAACCAACATCATCCCCCACTTCTATTGTCGGCATATGGCTGTGGTGAAAGTGGCCTGTGCTGACATCCTCGTCCATAGTTACTATGGCCTGTTTGGTCTTCTCGCTATGATTGGAATGGATGTGTCTTTTATCGCCATGTCCTATACTCAGATCATCCGGGCCATCTTCCGCCTCCCCACAAAGGATGCCCGGGTCAAAACTTTTGGGACCTGCATCTCTCATCTTTGTGCCATTTCAGCTTTGTACATCCCAGATTCATTCTCCTCTCTCATGCTGCGGTTTGGTCACAATGTGCCACTGTATGTCGTCATTCTCATTACCGGTGTGTACCACCTCGTCCCCCCTGTTCTGCACCCCATCATTTATGGGGTGAGGACCAAACAGATCCGGGGCAAGCTGCTCCAGCTCTTTACTCATAAAAAGAGCTAAATGTTTCCTCCTTGTGCTCTAGCTCTCAGATTGAGCTCTGTGCAGAGCTGGCTGGTGCATGGTGCTGGGGCCTCTTCCCTGAATCACTTCCTGGACAGACAGAGAGACATTAAACCCTTCCCTGTCCTTACTGTGCTGTGTCAATGTGATGAACTGGGGAGTCAGTCTGTGTACACTACACTGGGTGGCCACCTTTCTAATTGCTGGTAGAGTGTTCCCTGAAATTGGAATCTTGCCCCATCTCTTCTGTTAAGCTTCGACCCTGCTGTGTGTCTTCTCCCCAAGGCCCTGCCCCTGTCGCTTGTTCCTGTCTTCCTGTCCCTTGTCAGCTATGACCCAGTCATCTCTAAAACCAATGTGATGTCACATCTTATGGCAAGTCACGTAAGGGGCACTGGTTAATGTTGATTCGTAATTTGTTACCAACTCTGTGGAGAGAGAGACCCCGTCAGGACTCCTGGGATCTATCTGAGCTCTGGGAGGGGAGTGGGGTATAGTGTTTTACTGCAGGAGGCAGATACATCTTGGTCTAAATGAGGAGATCAGAATGGCCATTGTCAAGGTGTTACCCCCACTCTGAACTTTAGGGTACAGGTGTGGGGACCTGTATGAGATAACCCCTAAGCTTATTTACCAGCAAGCTGCCACCACCAAGTGTTTTCCGAATCTTAGGGGAGAGCCACTTGGAACTCTGCCTTCCCCCAAATTATTTCCTCAGTTTTATCCCCCTTTTCCTGGCAGGATTGAGACGGATTCACCTCCCACCAATTCCTGGTGATCCCAGATCCAAAAAACCCTTGGATCTTAAAACAAGGAAAAATCAATCAGGTTCTTAACAGAGAACTTTTAATTAGAGAAAAAGGGTGAAAGGAATACCTCTGTGAGATTAGCATGCAAACTACTGTCACAGACAACAGATTCAACCCACAGAGGATGTCCTTCCGGGCAAAAACCTTAGTTACACAAAGACACCCAATTTGATTCTCCGTCCTATGCAAAATGAAGTCACAAAAGGAAATAACCATAATCTAATACATTCATTTTCTAAACACTTACTATTTCTGAGAAATGTTAGATGGCTGATTCCTGGATCCTTTACTCTGGCACAAACTTTTCTGAACAGATAAAAATCTGATTTCCCTCCTCCCTCTTGGAAAACAGCTTGTCTCCCCATTGGCTCCTCTGGTCAGGTGTCAGCTAGGCTAGGTGACAGCCATACTGGGTAAAACCAATGATCCATGTAGCCCAGTAGCCTGTGTTCTGAGAGTGCCCAGTGTCAGGTGCTTCAGAGGGAATGAACAGAACATGCCAGTCCTCATCTGATTCACATGGAGAAGCTCGGCCGAAGGCCGCCTCAGCTTCATCTGGCAGGAGTTCAAGCCTCCAACCCCAGTAGGAGCTGCCAGGGGAGGAGAAAAACCCAGGCTGCCTGGCTGCCGCAGCGGAAGAAGCCCTCAGTTCAGGCTGCCCCCAGCCCTAGCCACAGCCACAGAGCAGAGGCAGGAGCTGTAGGGGGAAGGGAGAATGAAGCCCTACTCATTTTTGTCCTCTCCATCTTCTATGCTGCTGCCATCCAGGAGTTGTCTCATTTCCCCTGTCTTTGGGCAAACCTCAGGGGGGGGGGTCTTTTTTGTCTCCCCTCCCTGACCCTTTAGGAGCTGCTCTCTTCCCTGCACCTCCCTTTCCCTTTCTGGAGATAGATATGGGTTACGCGGCACCTCCGGTACAGACACCAAACTGGTGGTTTGCTCTCTCTTTCATAGATTCATAGATTCATAGACTCTAGGGCTGGAAGAGACCTCGAGAGGTCATCGAATCCAGTCCCCTGCCCGCATGGCAGGACCAAATATTGTCTAGACCATCCCTGACCAACCTACTCTTAAATATCTCCAGAGATGGAGATTTACAACCTCCCTAGGCAATGTATTCCAGTTTTTAACCACCCTGAGAGTTAGGAACTTTTTCCTAATGTCCAACCTAACCCTCCCTTGCTGCAGTTTAAGCCCATTGCTTCTTGTTCTATCCTTAGAGGCTAAGGTGAACCAGTTTTCTCCCTCCTCCTGATGACACCCTTTTAGATACCTGAAAACTGCTATCTTTGCCCATCTCCATGGGCCACAGGGTCAAAACAGGTCCTTGACACCATCCCCCACTGCGCTGCTGGATGAGCCTCATTGATTTCTGGTGAAAACCTGTGATTTCACGGGTAAGGTGAAACCCCCTCTCCAGCATTGGGGAGACTTCAGTCTCGACTTCTGGGCCACGAGAGCTCTTTTGGAGGAGTGGAAGGGAACCAGGAGGCAGGACATCCTGGTCTACCAGTGGGCCCACAACGTCTGGGAAAAACCTTTCAGGTTAGTCAGCGATTGTTGCAAGGCTGGCTGGGGATCCTCCTGCCCATGAGGATCCTCCTCAGCCCGTTAAGGTGAAGCCAATCATCTTTTCAACACTGAACACCAATGGCTCTGGGGTGGTTCTCCACAGTCACCAGGTGCTGTCCTTTCTTTGTGATGTAGGGTACTCTGTGGTTTGCCTGATGGAAATCAACATGGATCCAGCTGCCGAGACTAGTTGGAGGCTGGAGTGGGGGGACGGGTTATATTTTAGATGCCTCAGTGCTCATTTGGCTGGGGTGGCCACCCTGTTCTCCCCTTACTTACAGCTTGAGATGCTGGGAGTTGCCAAGGCCATCCCAGGTCGCCTGCTGCACCTACAGGCCTGTGTGGATGGGCTGACATTGAATCTATGCAATGTCTTCCCCTGAATGCAGACCCAGAGTGGTTGTGTTTCTATCAATAGGCATCTGCCTTCCTCGGCACTTTGGATCCTTACTAGTGCCTGGCCTGCAGTGGAAATTTTAATGCAGCCAGGCCGCCAAAGGCATCCTCAGAGAGATCATCAATCATCACTCCCTGGTGGATGTCTGACACGATCAACACATGGATAACAATTCCACCTTTCCCTATGTAGTGTGTGCCCTTGTTGCTGAGAAGGCTAACGGCATTTTGGGCTGTATAAGTAGGGGCATAGCCAGCAGATCGAGGGACGTGATAATTCGCCTCTATTCGACTTTGGTGAGGCCACATCAGGAGTACTGTTTCCAGTTTTGGGCCCCACACTACAAGAAGGATGTGGAAAAATTGGAAAGAGTCCAGCAGAGGGCAGCAAAACTGATTAGGGGGCTGGAGCACATGACGTATGAGGGGAGGCTGAGGGAACTGGATTATTTAGTCTTCAGAAAAAAAGAATGAGGGGGGATTTGATAGCTTTCAACTACATGAAAGGGGGTTCCAAAGAGGATGCATCTAGATTGTTGTCAGTGGTAGCAGATGACAGACAAGGAGCAATGGTCTCAAATTGCAGTGGGGGAGGTTTAGGTTGGATATTAGGAAACACTATTTCACTAGGAGGGTGGTGAAGCACTGGAATGGGTTCCCTAGGGAGGTGGTGGAATCTCCTTCCTTAGAGGTTTTTAAGGTCAGGCTTGACAAAGCCCTGGCTGGGATGATTTAGTTGGGTTTGGTCCTGCTTTGAGCAGGGGGTTGGACTAGATACCTCCTGAAGTCCCTTCTAACCCTGATATTCTAAGATTCTATGATTCTATGTCCAGGAGGAGGTTGTTTGGTTGTGCCAGTTCTGGTTGACCAAATGTATGAATTTTTTTTCCATATTGTCTGGGCCCACTCCTCCAGTATTCGACAGGACAATTTCTCAGTCCACCATTTAGTGACCATGATGCCACTTTCATTTTGGAGTTCACTTGGGGCTCTTCACCCTTCAGACCCCTCTGCACGTACTCCAGGATATGGGGATCACCTTGCTCAGCTTTTCCTTGAGCGGGTCGTACAAGAGGGTGATCCCCACCCACCACTCACCCCAGTGCCTCTGGAATTTTTGATTGGGCTCCTGTCTCATGAGTCCCTCCAGCCCCCTCCCTTTCACAACCCGAGACAGCTGCACACCCCACAGCCAGTTCATTTCTGAATTCCACCAAGGGCACAACTTTACATGGTTATGCTCCACATGCTTCATTACCTCAGATGCTCTGATATCAAGTGGCGTGACCTAGCATCACCTTTGGATGGTGATGAACCCCGGTGGGCCAGAAAGAGCTCCACCCCAGGCCCACCCCAGGCCCAGGGGATATCGATTGGTGGCTCCTTCATGGACCATGAGGACAGGCATGTACGTCGCACAGTTCACCCCCAGTCCAGATGCCTGCCCATTTTGTAGCATGAGGCAGACCCTGGGGCATGCCTGTCTAGAACATGCAAGGTTGCAGCCTCTATTCCAACTTCTCCATAACTTCAGCAGGAGGTTCTTTCTGCACTTTTCCCCAAACCTTTTCATATCTGCTCCCTGCTTTAGCTCAACATACAGGATGTGGCCTGCAGGTCGCTTGTGTTACACGTGAAATATAACTCTAATATAAATCTGTAAACTTATTAATAAAAGAAATAATCAAACCCATTAGAAAATAAGAAACATAGAAGAAAAGATATGTAGGCAAGCAAGCAGGCTAGCCTATAGGGTACCACAGCTGCAGGCTGCTAGATGGTAGTGGCCAGGGACTTAGAAGTGACAGAGAGAGGGAGACGTGTGTAGGGGTGAGTTAAAAAGGAAAGAGAGAGTTGGACCTAAATAGGCCAGGAGACACAGAGAAACAGAGAGAGAGAGAGAGAGAGAGATGGGACGAAACCCACAGGAACAGGGACTCCCTGTCTCTGCCGTTCTGGGGAGCACTTTCCCAAGGAGACACAAACTCTCCCCCTGACCCCAAGCAGGCACCGTGTGTTCCAGGAACATTTCCCTCAGGGAAGCCCGGCCGGATCAGTTCTGGAACGAGAGCACTTGGGGAAACACAGACGGCAGAGGAGCCACATTTGGGTGAAGAAAATATCGTGTGGCACCTCCCTGGCCAGGCCCACTCCCCGTCCACATCTGTGTAGCAGCTCCAGGTTTGCTGTCACAGCCCCACTCAAGCTCGTGCAGCTGGACACTCCCCAGCCGAGCATGTTTGGGGCCGACAAACAAGACCCCTGTGATTTGGAGTCACAGCACTGTTCAGGCCCTGCCTCCGGCTCTGGGTTTCCAGGCCCACTCTCTCAGTGCAGCTTCCGTTCTAGTGCCTCCCTCTGGGAGCCGAAACCTGCCCGCCAAGCACCAAGGCCCTGACACTAGCTTCAGCTCGGCTCCCCCAGACTCTCCAATTGCTTCAGCCCACCCTTCCCAGGGCTCCCCTTGGGCGCACGCTGGTTCCAGTTTCTCCTTTTTGGGTCATGTGATCGCTAAAGCAAACAGCCCCAGGGCTTCACCACCTTCCTGGTGAAAAAGTTTTTCCTAATATCCAACCTAAACCTCCCCTTTCATCAGGGGACGCTTGAGTCACTAGACTCTGGTCTCTAGTTACACCCTGGACTGCCCTGATAATGGATATTTCAACATTGGACTATAATCTCTAGACTAATTGTGAGAGAACTCGGTGGAAATCTGAAGCCAGCCGTCTCTACTATGAAACTGACTTAAATACTCTAACGATGTCTCTGTGTATAATTCACTTTTAACCAATCGTCTCTCTTTTTTCTGCCCCGTTCTTTGCAGTTTGCCCTAACTGAGCATTGTCATAAACAGATAGTTAAGGGTTAATGTCTCTTTTACCTGTAAAGGGTTAAGAAGCTCAGTAAACCTGGCTGACACCTGACCAGAGGACCAATAAGGGGACAAGATACTTTCAAATCTTGGTGGAGGGAAGTCTTTTGTTTGTGCTCTTTGTTTTGGGGGGTTGTTCGCTCTTGGGACTAAGAGGGACCAGACACGAATCCAGGCTCTCCAAATCTTTCTGAATCAGTCTCTCATGTTTCAAACTTGTAAGTAACAGCCAGGCAAGGCGTGTTAGTCTTATTTTTGTTTTCTCAACTTGTAAATGTTCCTTTTTGCTGAGAGGATTTTACCTCTGTTTGCTGTAACTTTGAACCTAAGGCTAGAGGGGGTTCCTCTGGGCTATCTGAATCTGATTACCCTGTAAAGTATTTTCCATCCTGATTTTACAGAGATAATTTTTACCTTTCTTTCTTTAATTAAAAGCTTTCTTTTTAAGAACCTGATTGATTTTTTCCTTGTGTTAAGATCCAAGGGGATTGGATCTGGACTCACCAGGAATTGGTAGGGGAAGGGAGGGAGGATGGTTAAATTCTCCTTGTGTTAAGATCCAAGAGGTTGGATCGGTGTTCACCAGGAACTTGATGAAAAAGCCTCTCAAGGCTGCCCAGGAAGGGGAAGGTTTTGGGGGGACAGAAAGTGATCCAGACACTGAAATTTCTGGATGGTGGCAGTGTTACGAGATCTAAGCTAGTAATTAAGCTTAGAAGTGTCCATGCAGGTCCCCACATCTGTAACCTAAAGTTCAGAGTGGGGGAGGAACCTTGACAAGCATCCTCACAATGGGGCCCCCTGGAACCCCATTCACAGGTTGATAAAACAATTCCTCTACTTTAGACAGCCGAAGAGATACACAGATTCAGGTAAACACAACACAACATCTGCACACCATTTCCTTCCTCAGTGAACTTAAGAACGGTCATATTGTGTTAGACCAAAGGTCCATCTAGCCCAGTATCCTGTCTTCCAGCTGTGGCCAATGTCAGATGCTTCAGAGGGAATGATAAGAACTGATAATTATCAAGCGATCCATTATCAATCAACCTTTCCCAGCTTCCAGCAAACAGAGGCTAGGGACATCATCCCTGCCCATCCTTGCTAATAGTCATTAATTGACCTATCCTCCATGAATTCATCTAGTTCTTTTGAAAGCTGTAATTGTCTTGGCCTTCACACCATCCAATGCAAAGAGCCTCACTGGTTGACTGTGTGTTGTATGAAATGTTTCTAATCATTTCTTTTATATCACTACCAATTAATTTCATTGGGTGAACCGTGTGTGTGTGTGTGTGTTATGAGAAAGAGTAAATAACACTTCCTTTTTTACGTTCTCCACACCATTCATGATTTTATAGACCTTTCTCATATCACCCCTTAGTTGTCTCTTTCCCAAGTTGAAAAGACTCAGTCTTATTAATCTCTCCTCATATGGAAGCGGTTCCATACTCCTAATAATTCTTGTTGCCCTTTTCCTTAAATTCTTCAATTCCAATATATCTCTTTGGGATGGGATGTCCATATCTGAAGGCAATATTTTAGGTGTGGGCATAGCAGGGATTTATACAGCTGTTAGGGGACGTGGTTCAGACCTGGGTCTGGGTTTGCAGCAGGCCAGCAGGTCTGGCTCAAACCAGGCAGGGTACTGACATCCCAGGCTGACAGGGCAGGAAAGCAGGAGCAGAGGTAGCCTTGGCACATCAGGAGGCAGCTCCCAAGGGGGTTCTGTGATTCAACCCGTCACAATCTGAATATCACAAAAGAAATGAATAATGAACTAAAATTATTGGCTACAATTTAGACCCCATCATTTTATATGTCTGATTGGGATGATGTTTTCCAATATGCATTACTTTGTCCACATCATCCTGGAGCATCTTTGGGATTGGTCGGAGCTCTCCAGGGTGTTCAGGGGCCTGGAACTCCTGGCTTCTCCTCCAGCTGGAACCCATCTCTGCCGGAGCCAGAGCCCTGCAACCAAAGAGTCTCCTCTGCTGCCCTGGTGCCTCTCTCCTGCCCCAGTTTCTTCTGGCTCATCCAGTCTCTGTGTTTTTGAAGGGCTGGAACAACACTTCCTCTCTCTGTTCCCGCTTCTGGGGAGGTTCCATTTCTTCCACGCCCGCCCCTGTGCAGAGAAGCTGGAGAAGACTGCTTTTATCTAGAATTCAGTTACTCCCTCCTTCTACTGGGCGAGCTCTCGCTGGGGCTGAGAGTCAATGACCAACCTATTCACAGAGAGATGTCTCTGCCTCAGCCTTCACCCCCTTCATACAAGGTGGGTGAGAGCAGAGTACAGGAAAAGCCCAAAGACATAGGGGATACAGAGGGTTTTTATAACAACGGATGAGTTAATGGGGTTTCCACCGATCTAGGTTTTATCCAGACGCTCCGTTTTTTGGCTTCTGTGTCTGGGTGCCATGCAGGGTTCTCAGGTGCCTGGTTTTGAACTAGAAAGTGCAGCCAAGAAAGGGATCTGGCTGTGTCTGGTTCCTGCAGGGCTGGGGGGAGGCATTGGGTCATTAACCCACGCCTGCCCCTGCTCAGCCGGAGCCACATCATCCCAACAGGCAGGGCCCTTATTCTGGCTTCAGCAGCTCCAACCAGTCCCAGAGAAGAGGGAGCCCAGCTGTGGCAGAGATGGAGGTGGAGAAGATCCAGCAAGTGATGCGGGGAGAGGAGTAGAGAAGCCAGGGACAAGGGCAGGGCAATGGTGGAAGAAATGGAGAAGGGGGCTGCTGGGTCTCGATGGACTAGGTGGGGCATGGGAAGGGGCCTAGGGGAAATATGTGGGGCAGAGGTCAGGGTCTTAAGGGAATGTGGGGCAGAGGGTGAAGTCACGGGGTCCAGTTACCAGCAGTTAGAAAGGTGCAACCCAATGAGTTAATGAGTTGTACACAGACTGATTCCCCAGTTTCTCACACTGACACAGCACAGTAAGGTCAGGGAAGGGTCTAATGTCTCTCTGGCTGCCCAGTGAGTGACTCCGGGAAGGGGGCCCAGCACCG
Organism: Mauremys reevesii; assembly: GCF_016161935.1. Lineage (NCBI taxonomy): Eukaryota > Metazoa > Chordata > Testudines > Geoemydidae > Mauremys > Mauremys reevesii. Next base: position 376,617 of record NW_024100883.1, on the reverse strand, counting down.
TGTTACCAGCCAGCTCTGCACGGGGCTCGGTCTGAGAGCCAGAGCACCAGGAGAAAACCTTAGGCCCCTTTATGAGTAAAGAGCCGGAGCAGCCTGTCCCGGATCTGTTTGGTCCTCACCCCGTAGATGATGGGGTTCAGCATGGGGGGGAGCAAGATGCACATGTTGGCAATAAGAACATGGAAATGTACGGCCACATTCTGCCCAAACCGGTACAGGAGGGAGGAGAAGAGACCTGGGATGTAAAAGGCTAAACTGACAGAAAGGTGGGAGCCGCAGGTCCCCAAAGTCTTGAGCCGGGCATCTTTTGTGGGGAGCCTGAAGATGGCCCTGAGGATCTGGGTATAGGACAAGGCAATAAAAATCACATCCAGACCCATCACACAGAATAGCACAAAGAGGCCGTAGTAACTACTGACGCGGGTGTCGGCGCAGGCCAGCTTCACCACGGCTATGTGTGCGCAGTACGGCTCGGGAATGATGTTGGTTCTGCAGTATGGCCACTGCCTCGCCAGCAAGGGAAAGGGCAGTATGACCATGGCGCTGCGCAGCACCACAGCCAGGCCAATCTTGGCCACTACGGGGTTTGTCAGGGTGGTGGAATGTCTCAGGGGATCACAGATGGCCACATAGCGATCCAAAGCCATGGCCACAAAGATCCCAGACTGAGTCACTGACAAGCTGACAGTAAAGTACATCTGGGTGAGGCAGGCACCGAAATCGATCTCCCTGGAATTGAACCAGAAGATGCTCAGCATTTTGGGCACAGCGGCCGTGGACAGGACCAGGTCAGTGACAGCCAGCATGCAGAGGAAATAGTACATGGGCCTATGGAGGCTTGGCTCCATCTTCACGATGAATAGGATGGTGAAGTTCCCCAAGATGGCTATGGTGTACATGGTGCAGAAGGGGATGGAGATCCAGACATGGACCGTCTCCAGGCCAGGAATGCCCAGCAGGATGAAGGTGGAGGGGTTGGTGAAATCGGTTGTGTTGGAATCTGACATAGAGTAGAGGAGAAGGTGTCCAACTCTGAGGCGAAACGGTGTCTCCTGCATGTACCGTATGTTCTCCTGACTTCCTGTATGTGCCCAGGGTCTAGGGTGATGGTCGCAGTGCAAATGTCTGGATGGAGAGACAATGTTAATATGAGACACTACATGCACTACTGGAGGCTGTTCTCATGGATGAAGCATATTGGGTGCTCTTCACCCACATTTTCATTATTCAGATAAATGAATTATGAACAACTGACCCTACTACTGCCAATTCCATATTTGATGGTGCTTCATGTCTCAATAATTCTACATGTCGTGGTGTGGGAAACCTTACTAGGCAGCAGCAGGAAACCTGAGTCAGGATACTGGTTAGCCATCATTGTTCCTTAATGCAATGAAAGCCAGGCTGGAGAGTCCATGCTGCAGGGAGCTCCCCATTCAACTGGTTGCTCTAAATTTGAGTGTAAAAAAACCCAAACCTTTGCCAAGACATGTGCCAGGGAGAAACATCCCAACCAGAACACACTTCAGGGAAAAGACCTCGGCGTCATTGACAGCAGGTCAACAAAACACCTGCTCATTCACAGCAGTGGCCAAATCAAAGAAAATGTTTGGATGCCTAAGAAATGGGATGGAGAATAACCTGCTCTGGATATGTGCTCTGTTTTGGTCACCCAGTCTCTAAAAGTGATACAGCATTATAAAGGGGATTTCTGAGACAGGCTCTGAGAATGGGGGAGGCTGCCATATGCCGACAAACTGAAAAGTCTGGGACTGTTTTGTTTAGAGAAGAGACAAGGAAGGGGGCAGATAATAAAGGAAAGGAATATAAAGAATAGAACTGATGACATTCAGTTGGAGAAACAGAGAACAGTTCCCAGCCAGTAATACCTGTAGATACTTAGTTCTTCAAAAGGGCTAATTCCCCAAAGCTGTAGAAAATTATCAAGAAAACTGACTGGGAGGAAAATATTAGACAGAAACATGGGAATGAAACTTGGGAGTTCTTTAAGAAGAATTTATTGGTTAGCTAAATATTCACGATTCCACAGTCAAGGAGGTGGAGAACTTGGGCTAAAAAACAGGTTCAGTGGACAAGTGAAGGCAGCAATTATGTGGGGAAAAGCAATATCCCTCTACCCTGATATAACGCTGTCCTCAGGAGCCAAAACATCTTACCACGTTATAGGTGAAACCGCGTTACATCAAACTTGCTTTGATCTGCTGGAGCGCGCAGGCCCTCCCACGCTGGAGCACTGCTATACCACGTTATATCCAAATTCGTGTTATATTGGGTCATGTTATATCGGGGTAGAGGTGTACATAAAAATGGGAAAAAAGGGAAAAGACATAGCAAGCAATACAAATGGGAAGTTATGAAAAATTGAGAAGGGACGTTAAAGACATCTGGGAAAACTCCATGCTAAGGTGGGGCTAAGGATCACAAAAAGGAGGTTATTAAGTATATTAAGAAGAAAAGAAATCCTAGAAAAGGTTTAGCCATTTCCTAGAGGGAGAAAGGAAACTTGTTAATGTTGCAGAAAATGTAGATGTGTTGCAGAAATAGTTTTGTTCTGCATTTGGAAAGAAGCAGTATGAGGAGTCCAGGAGAGCGGGCTGTATTTTAAAGAATCCTTATTGAGGGTTGCAGGAACAAACCATCCCGATGTGTAGAAAGAATCGTAAATATGGCAGGCCACCAGCTTGGCTTAACTTGCTGATCTTAAACGCAAAAAAGAAGCTTACAAGAAGTGGAAGATTGGACAAATGACCAGGGAGGAGTATAAAAATATTGCTCAGGCATGCAGGAGTGAAATCAGGAAGGCCAAATCACACTTGGAGTTGCAGCTAGCAAGAAATGTTAGGAGTAACAAGAGGGTTTCTTCGGGTACGTTAGCAACAAGAAGAAAGTCAAGGAAAGTGTGGGCCGCGCACTGAATGAGGGAGGCAACCTAGTGACAGAGGATGTGGAAAAAGCTAATGTACTCAATGATTTTTTTGCCTCTGTCTTCACGAACAAGATCAGCTCCCAGACTGCTGCACTGGGCAGCACAGTAAGGGGAGAAAGTGACCAGCTCTCTGTGGAGAAAGAAGTGGTTCAGGACTATTTAGAAAAGCTGGATGAGCACAAGTCCATGGGGCCGGATGCACTGCATCCGAGGGTGCTAAAGGAGTTGGCGGATGAGATTGCAGAGCCATTGGCCATTATCTTTGAAAAATCATGGCGATCGGGGGAGGTCCCGGGTGACTGGCAAAAGGCTAATGTAGTGCCCATCTTTAAAAAAGGGAAGAAGGAGGATCCAGGGAACTACAGGCCAGTCAGTCTCACCTCAGTCGCTGGAAAAATCATGGAGCAGGTCCTCAAGGAATCAATTCGGAAGCACTTAGATGAGAGGAAAGTGATCAGGAACAGTCAGCATGGATTCACCAAGGGCAAGTCATGCCTGACTAACCTAATTGCCATCTATGAGGAGATAACTGGCTTTGTGGATGAGGGGAAAGCAGTGGATGTGTTATTCCTTGACTTTAGCAAAGCTTTTGATACGGTCTCCCACAGTATCTTGCCAGCAAGTTAAAGAAGTATGGGCTGGATGAATGGACTATAAGGTGGATAGAAAGCGGGCTAGATCGTCGGGCTCAGTGGGTAGTGATCAATGGCTCCATGTATAGTTGGCAGCCGGTTTCAATTGGAGTGCCCCAAGGGTCAGCCCTGGGGCCAGTTTTGTTCAATATCTTTATTAATGATCTGGAGGATGGCGTGGACTGCACCCTCAGCAAGTCTGCAGATGACACTAAACTGGGAGGAGTGGTAGATACGCTGGTGGGTAGGGACAGGATAGAGAGGGACCTAGACAGATTAGAGGATTGGGCCAAAAGAAATATGCTGAGGTTCAACAAGGACAAGTGCAGAGTCCTGCACTTAGGACGGAAGAACCCCATTCACTCTTACAGACTAGGGACCGAATGGCTGGGCAGCAGTTCTGCAGAAAGGGACCTAGGGGTTACAGTGGATGAGAAGCTGGACATGAGTCAGCAGTGTGCCCCTGTTGCCAAGAAGGCTAATGGCATTTTGGGCTGTATAAGTAGGAGCATTGCCAGCAGATCGAGGGACGTGATCATTCCCTTATTCGACATTGGTGAGGCCACATCTGGAGTACTGTGTCCAGTTTTGGGCCCCACACTACAAGAAGGATGTGGAAAAATTGGAAAGAGTCCAGTGGAGGGCAACAAAAATGATTAGGGGGCTGGAGCACATGACTTATATGGAGAGGCTGAGGGAACTGGGATTGTTTAGTCTGCAGAAGAGAAGAGTGAGGGGGGATTTGATAGCTGCTTTCAGCTACCTGAAAGGGGGTTCCAAAGAGGATGGATCTAGACTGTTCTCAGTGGTATCTGATGACAGAACAAGGAGTAATGGTCTCAAGTTGCAGTGGGGGAGGTTTAGGTTGGATCTTAGGAAAAATGTTTTCACTAGGAGGGTGGTGAAGCACTGGAATGGGTTCCCTAGGGTGGTGGTGGGATCTCCTTCTTTAGAGGTTTTTAAGGTCAGGCTTGACAAAGCCCTGGCTGGGATGATTTAGTTGGTGATTGGTCCTGCTTTGAGCAGGAGGTTGGACTAGATACCTCCTGAGGTCCCTTCCAACCCTGATATTCTATGATTCTACTTACATCGACGGCAGGGGTTCTCCCATCCACGTACCCAAGAGGTGGTAACTAGGTTGATGGAAGAATTCTTCCATTCACCTCATGCTGTCTATTAGGTTGATAGCGTGACATCTCTCTGGGGTGCGGATTTTTTTGCTATTGCAAAGGAAGAAAATGCAGTTGTGGGTTGCATTAACAAAGGCATAGAATGCAAGTCTCCGGAGGTGATAGTATTCCCCTACTCAGCGCTGGTTAGGCCTCAGCTGGAGCATTGGGTCACTAGTGTATAGGAAGGATGTAGAGAAACTGAAAAGGATCCAGAGATGACAGACAAAGAGGATCCAAGGGATGAAATTCAAGCTATACGAGCAAAGGCTGAAGGAACTGGATATGTGTAATTTGAAAAAGAGAAGATTGAGCCAGGACATGAAAATGGTCTTCAGCTGCTTGAAAAGATGCCAAAGAAAAGATGGAGAAAAGTTGTTCTGTCTCACCACAGTAGGTTAAGGCTGTTTGACACCTTCAATTAGGAGACCTGATTTTCAGTTGCTTATTAATTTGCCAAATTTTAAGCATCTGGACTGAAATTTCCCACGCTGAGTGTCTGCTTCTGGTTTAATTGTTTTTTGAACGTTTCAGGCATGACAGTTCAGCCGACTTCTCGAATGAAGTGAGGAGAGAAGATGCCTTGCCCATGTTGAATAATTCTTATAATTGTTCTAGTGAGGAGCCCTAGCACCTCCATGTTTTCCAGCAGACAAAAGTGAGGTAACAGCCAGCCCCCGCCCCACCCCAACAACCAAAGCCATGAAATGCAGGAGCAGGAGGTGACAGTGTCTGTGCGTTAACACACAGCTGGGTCCTGAGCTCTTTCATCAGTTTTTACTCCAAGGTGAGTTTTGCCTCAGTGGGGCCTGAGCAAACTATGGGCCATGGCCTCAGAATTTGGCCTTATATTGTCCATCTACCGACACCTTTCATCCTGAAGGATCCCCTGTGCTGCTGAAATGCAGCCACCTTGGGGCTGGAGGCCATCAGCCAGGGTGGGAGGGAGTGCACAGAAAAGAGTGACATTTTGCCCAGTGATACTGGAGCCCTGGGATGTTTAGTGGCTGTGCAGATCAGAAAGGACCTCAGACCTATTCTCTATCCCATCATGTCCACGTTACACTGGGTTTGTCGAGCAGGTGAGCTCCTCAGCAAGAGATGGTACCTGTGAATCCTGAGATGGAAGCGTCTTCCCTGGGAATCCCCCTCAGGTAGCCGTGTCCCACACCTCTCTCAGCCCAGCATCTGCAGCAGCATCGCACACCGAGAGCTGATACAGGGGTTTGTGCTGTTCATAATATAGCTCTGTGCAATCCCAGGGGGGCTCGCTCAGCCTCTAGGGGAGAAGCGGCATCTGGATGTAAACAGGCTGGAGACAAACGTGTCTGCGCTTCTGTGCTAATTATCCAGCTTTAGGAGTAAACAGTAATTAAGGGACCTTCCCAAAGGGAGATGAGAACTCTTGGGCTCTGTGCTGAGTCAGAGAGGAATTGGCTGCTCTGCACTTGTGTTCATTTAAAAATTATAGTTGATTAGGAAGAAAACTAGAGATAATGTCTAAGTCTCCATAGGGTCTGAAACCCTGTAAATGCCCAGGAGGGATGGGTAGGTAGCAGACAGACAGATCTGGGGAGAGATGACTTAGGGGAGATACAAACACTTTCTGCTGCTGTATTGGACTGTTGCTAAGGCCTGGTCTACACTAGGATGGGGGGGGTTTAGTAAGGTACGTGACTTCAGCTACACGAATAGCGTAGCTGAAGTCGAACTACCTTAGTTCGAGTTACTTACCCGTCCAGACGCCGTGGGATCGAAGTCCGCGGCTCCCCCATCGACTCGAACGGCAGTGGAGTTCCGGAGTCGACGGGAGCGCGTTCGGAGTTCGAACTATCGCGTCTAGCTTAGACGCGATAGTTCGAACTCCGAGAAGTCAAACGCTACGCGTCGACCCAGCAGGTAAGTATAGACCTACCCTAATAAATTAGATGTCAGTAATTCTCATCAGTAACGATCATCAGACTGTGCAGCACCTTAAATTCAAAACACCAAGCAAAGGAAAGTCACCATGAACATATCCCCATTATACAGATAGGAAAGTGAGGCACAAGGAGATTTGATTTGGCCAAGGTGTCACAGAGATCAGTGTCAGGATGACAGACAGAACCTGGTGTGAACTCTGGGACCTCACTTCCGCTCCCTCTCAGAAACCTGCCAACGCATCACAGTCACTGGGGTCGCTTCAGGGGAACAGACTCGGTAAAACCAACATCACAAGTTGTTCCTGTGGACAGAGGGCAGCCGGGGGCCTGTTCTGTGCACAGAGGCCTCGCCCCCCACCAAAGCTGCCCTGGAAGAAGAAGGTCAGGCGGCGACCCGGAGGTATAAAGGCTCGGCCTCAGAGCTCACTGGAGGCCACCCACCGGGGAGTCCAGACGCCTCCAGCCTAGCCCGCGACTGGGAAACCCCCACAGCCAAACGTGCCCGCCAGGACTGGCCCGACCTGCCCCGCGCCCGCCACCAGGGGGAGCTTCCAGACCTGCCCCGTGCCCGCCACCCAGGGGAGCCGCCAGACCTGCCCCGTGCCCGCCACCTGGGGGAGCCGCCAGACCTACCCCGTGCCCGCCACCTGGGGGAGCCACTGGACCTGCCTTGTGCCCGCCGCCCGGGGGAGCCGCTGGACCTGCCCCGTGCCCGCCACCTGGGGGAGCCGCCAGACCTGCCTTGTGCCCGCCGCCCGGGAGCCGCCAGACCTGCCTTGTGCCCGCCGCCCGGGAGCCGCCAGACCTGCCTTGTGCCCGCTGCCGGGAGCCACCGGACCTGCCCGCGCCCGCCGCCCGGGAGAGCCGCGGACCTGCCTCGCGCCCGCCGCCCGGGAGCCGCTGACCTGCCTCGCGCCCGCCGCCCGGGAGCCGCCGGACCTGCCTCGCGCCCGCCACCCGGAGCAGCCGCCAGACCTGCCTCGCGCCCGCCACCTGGGGGAGCTGCCAGACCTACCCCGCGCCCGCCACCTGGGGGAGCCACCGGACCTGTCCTGCGCCTGCCGCCCGGGGGAGCCAATGGGCCTACCCCGCGCCTGCTGCCCCGAGGAATCCCTGTGCTGGACCCCCCAGAGGACACCACTGTGACTCAGGTACCACACGAGGGGGAGTCTGGAAGTAGCCCCGGGGCAGCCGTTGCAGTGGGGTGGGCCTGTGTCTCCTCTGCTACCCCACTCGCGGGTGGCGTCTCCCCTGCTACCCCTCTCGCGGGTGGCCGTCTCCCCCCTCCCAGGCCTGTGGAGGCTTGGGGCTACTGTGACTGCTCAGCCCTGGCTCCCTCCAGACTCATTATTGCCCTGCCCTGACCTCGGGCCTGGGCTCACTACTGCTTGTGTTGCTACTGCCACAGCGCTATTGCTCAGCCCCTGCCTGGGGGCCTGAGTCACGGCTGCTCCCCCTGGCCGAGGGCCTGGCAGGACTGTACTTACTTCCACCTCTGCAAGGGCTGCCAGGGAAGACTCCTGCGGCCAGACTAATTCCCCAAACCTCAGCTGTGTGTAGTGAGCTGGTGTGGCTCCCCGCCGCCCCAGAGAGGGTGGAGCCCCGGCCAGCACCTCTACAGGGCCCTATAGGCAGGATAGAGACTGGTTCAGGGTTTGCACTGGGTTGTTCTCTCCCTCTCGGTTCCTTTCCTCCCAGTCTCTCCCAGGGGGAATTGAAATCAAATGTTCCAGGCTGAGTCAGACTTTCCAGCACTGCCCCGGCTGGAGGGCGCTTGGATTCCCACAGCTGAACTCACTGCCTGCGCCCCTGGCCAATCGGGGTATTTCTCCGGAGGTATTTGTCCAGGCTGAACCGGGGCACCGTCTAGACATGTACTCAGGTTACTGACGCTCTGTGGCTGGCCAGCCTGGTTTGACCTTCGTCTGCAGCTAAAGGCAAGGGGGGGGGGGGGGACGGGGCTAGGCCCCGATTTGGCTGGATCACTGTGTCTATCATTTATTATTATTGTCTGAGTTGTGGAAGCCTGCAGAGGCCCCGCTCCAGTTCAGGGCCCCTCGTGCTGGGCCCTTCGCAAACCCAGCAGGAGAAACAGCCCCTGCCCCAAAGAGCATAGAAATTCAGACAAGACCCAGCTACAGTGTGTAACACACCAGAGAGGGGGCAGACGGGACATGGGGGAGGAGCAGCACTCAGAACGGGTGGTTCCATAGCCCTGGTCTACACTATGAATTTGGGTCGAATTTAGCAGCATTAGATCGATTTAACCCTGCACCCGTCCACATGATGAAGCCATTTTTGACGACTTAAACTTGATTTCTGTACTGCTCCCTGACAAGGGGATTAGTGCTGAAATTGACCCTGCTGGGTCGAATTTGGGGTAGTGTGGATGCAATTCGACGGTATTGGCCTCCGGGAGCTATCCCAGAGTGCTCCATTGTGACCGCTCTAGACAGCGCTCTCAACTCCGATGCACTGGCCAGGTAGACAGCAAAAGTCCCACGAACTTTTGAATTTCATTTCCTGTTTGACCAGCATGGTGAGCTGATCAGCACAGGTGACCATGGAGTCCCAGAATGGCAAAAGAGCTCCAGCATGGACCGCACGGGAGGTACTGGATCTGATCGCTGTTTGGGGAGATGAATCCATGCTAGCAGAACTCTGTTCCAAAAGACGAAATGCCAGAATATTTGAAAAAATCTCCAAGGGCATGAAGGACAGAGGCTATAACAGGGACCTGCAGCAGTGCCGTGTGAAGCCTACCAAAGAACCAGAGAGGCAAACGGCTGCTCCGGGTCAGAGCCCCAGACATGCTGCTTCTCTGATGAGCTGCCTGCCATTCTAGAGGGTGCCCCTATAACTACCCCACCCCTGTGTGTGGACTTCATCAATGGATTCTCAGGCAATGGGGATGTGGATTTGGGGGACGAGGAAGATGATGATGATGAGGAGGAGGTTGAAGCAAGTGGAGAAACCATTTTTGGCAGTGAAGTGGGGTGTGATGTACTCATGGAGGAGGGTGGAGGAGGAGAGGGGGTATCAGGAGGGTTGTGGGAGAAGAAATGCAGGGGAAGGGGGAGGGGATGGAGGAGAGAGCTGGGGGAGGGTACAAGGGGAGAGGTGCAGGGGAAGGGAGAGTACAAGGGGAAGGAGCTATGGGGGGAGGTACAAGTGGAGGGGCTGCGAGGGGGATGGGGGGTGCAAGGGCTGAGAGGGGCAGGCACTGACAGCTGCTTCCCCAGCCCCGTGCAGGCAGAGCCGAGAGGACGGACACTGACCCCCAGGTGCCTGAGCCGCAGGGGTCCCCTGGCAGGGCAGTATCCCGCACTCGGAGCCAGGCTCTGCCTCTCCCCTCCCAGGGCAGGCAGCGTGGGGCTCAGGCGGGGGAGGTGCGCAGTGGGCTGGATCCGGGGGCAGGAGGGGGCAGCGGCAGGTCCCTGGCAGCTCGGGCTGTCCAGCCGCTCGCCCTGTCAGCGCGCGAGCCGGGATCCACGCCCCACGCCCAGGCCGGCGGCGCTCTGTACAGCCCCCTCGGGCGGGGAAACGCCGCGCCACGCTGGGGAGACTCAGAGCAGAGCAGCAGTGGCAGCAGGACCCCTCCTTGCATCCCGGTCTCCACTTACCTCCCTCCCTGGCTCCTCACACCCAGGCTGCCCTGCGGCCGCAGAGCCGGAGCATCGTCCCCCGGAGCCGAGCCCCTCTCGCCACCGCAGAGCCGGAGCATCGTCCCCCAGAGCCGAGCCCCTCTCGCCCCACAGAGACGGAGCATCGTCACCCGGAGCTGAGCCCCTCTCGCCCCGCAGAGCCGGAGCATCGTCCCCTGGAGCTGAGCCCCTCTCGCTGGCGTGCTTGTCGCGCTGGGGTCTGGAGCCGGCCCTGCTCCCAACGGGGGTTCTGTGATCCAACCCGTCACAAACCCTTGCAGTAAACTGAGGGGGGAGATATGACATTCTGTTCCCCAAATCAAGGCCCTGGCACCCCCATATTTACCTGGGTGATATGATTGTGATGTGATGCTGGACTCCATCTTGTGTCTGTTCTTTTCCAGTAACTGTGCTGGGGCTTTTGCTTGGAATAATGAAGCTCCCTCTACATGGCACAAGCTATAACATGTGGAAGCGACATCGTCACATGGCCTCACTCCCCGCACAACTCAACACCAAAGATAATAGAAATTGTATGGAACTGGGGCTGTGGTCCCAGGCTGAAGGGATTTCTAGCCTGTGCATGGAATCTTTACACTGTTACTTATAATCACGTAAACAATCGATCTTTCTGTAATTAATAAATCTGTTTTATATTGTTTTCCTTAATGCAGGATGCTTGTTGAAATCTGCTCAGGCTGATGTATTGTCCTCTCCACATTGAGGGAGGGGCAGGCTGGGAAATAAACTGACACTGGACAGGCTTTTGGGCAGGGCAAGACGGTACAACTCTTGGGTCCTAGGCTGGGGAGCTGGATGGAGCCTCTCTATTGTTAGTTCATGGCTGGCTAGTGAAATCATTCATGTACCTGTAGCTGGGTGTGTCCTTGTCTGTATGTGGCTGTGTAAGTGCAAGAGCTGCAGAGGTTTACAACTTGTCACAGCCTCACAGTGTGAAAGCAGCAAAGAGTCCTGTGGCACCTTATAGACTAACAGACGTATTGAAGCATGAGCTTTCGTGAGTGAATACCCACTTCGTCGGATACACCCACGAAAGCTCATGCTCCAATACATCTGTTAGTTTATAAGGTGCCACAGGACTCTTTGCTGCTTTTACAGATGCAAACTAACACGGCTACTCCTCTGGTACTTGAGTGTGAGAGGGGGCACAGAGTGCTTTGCCAGAGGGCTCGGCTATCCCCAGCCCCATGTTGCAATCCATGGAATTCCTTTCCACCCTGTCCCAGTGAACAGGCCCTGCAAGACCGTAAGGCCCTTTCGCTGTTGTCATGTGGTCACTTACTGACAGAGAGACTGTGGGTATGGAAGGGAAGTCAGGACACTTGGGTTCTGTCAGCCCATGTCTGTGTGATCTTGGAAAGTCATGTCTCCCCGTGCCTCAGTTTACTGCTCAGTGAAATGGGGATGGTTCACAGTGACATTCCTTTGCTAGGTTTTGAAATGTTGTACCAATACAATAAAAACCAGCAGGATTTTATTAAGAGGCATAAGGCAAAGATGCCACATTTATTGTAAATATTATAATAAAATAGAAGATAACAGCAAACAACGTTGTTTGACTACTTATTCCTATGATTACTTATATATATGTATATCCATTCACACAATCATTCATACGAGTTCTGTGTAGATATTATAGTTACCAGCCTAAAGTTGCTTGTGACAGAATACTGGCCAGGTATCCTGTACACAAGAGTGGAGCCGAGTCCGGGTCAGGTGCACCTGATGCTCCTGGAGGCTGGCAGCAGAACCATTGACTCAGAGTCCTTATTCTCCAGGGTTCAGTTTTATAGGGATTTTTCCCTATGTTAGGTCTTCATTCTGCTGTTGCCAGATCAGTCAGCAGATAGCTGGTTCCATTCTGTCCTTTGTTTCCTTTGAGGTGCCGGGGTGGATTCCAGTTCGCCCTCCGGGGGTCATTTGGTTGATTCCACTTGACACCTTCTTCGGCCGACACTGACTTTTTCAGGCTTGGTAACTCCCTAACCATTCATTCAACATTTAAACTAGACACTCATTCACACATACTTTTTATCTTAACTACATTTATTTTACAGTTTCTTTATCCTTTTGGGGTGTGAGACTCCTTGTCTTTTAACAATTAAAAACATAAAGTGAGGTAAAAAATGACTTTAACAGAGGTGGGGGTCTCTATTTGTATGTTACATAGTTTGCCTGAGGCATAGAGGTAATTGACGGCTTGCGCGCTGAGTTAACAAAGTCAATTGGCCAATTAGCAGCTTACAGAGGCAATTGACAGCTCGTGCAATGAGTTAACAAGGTGCTGAGTCAATTACCCAATCAGCAGCTTACAGTGGCCATTTTCAAAACAAAGTAGCAGTTACAAACTTTCACTTAGAAAACAGGCACTTAGAGTCAATTGAGTTAACAAGGTGCTGAGTCAATTACCCAATCAGCAGCTTACAGCGGCCATTTTCAAAACAAAGTAGCAGTTACAAACTTTTACTTAGAAAACAGGCACTTAGAGTCACTTGACGTCAATTAACTAGTTACAAAGCAAAGTAGCGACTTCAAAGTTTCACTTTAGAACACAGGCGCCTTTAAAGCTTCATTTTAGAACACAGGCGCTTGGAGTTAATTAACGTTTACAAAGTATCTCCTTGAGCAGGCTTGTACAGACATAGCTATTTCTAACAATAAATCCTTACAACAATGAATCCTTACAAATCTACTTTTAACATAAACCTTACATAGATGTTTCTGACAATAAATCCTTACAAACTTACTTCTAACATAAACCTTAAGTTATAAAGTATTAGTTAATAATAAAACCATAAATCAATAAATCATTTCTCATATAATGTAAACCTTCTTTAATATCCCTACATAATATCCATCAATGAAAGGTGATCAACAGTATAGTGATAGTTACTGGTGAGAAGTACTGATCTCTGATCCCTTAGCGAGAGCCCCATGTATTTGCCGTAAGTGCTTGGGTCTCTTCTTAGTCAACTTTCTCCAGTTCTCTCTGTCTACTATCTACCCATCTATCCTGAGAATTTACAGGATATCAGATCCTCTGGAGAGTTGGGTATTATCCCTAATTTTCTTTCTCATCAACTATAATTTTTAAATACATGCACACAAACGTACAGAGCAGCCAATTCCTCTCTGACTGAGCCCAGAGCCCAGGAGTTCTCATCTCCCTTAGGGAAGGTTCCTTAATTACTGTTTACTTCTAAAGATGGATAATTAGCACTGAAGTGGAGACATGCTTGTCCACAGTCTGTTTACATTCAGATACCCCTTGTCCTCTAGAGTCTGAGCGACCCCCCCGGGATTACACAGAGCTATATTATAAACTGTGCACACAGTGTGTTGGCTCTCGGCGTCGGATGCTGCTGCAGATGCTGGATTCAGAGAGGTGTCGGTCACAGATACCTGAGGGGGATTCCCAGGGTGGAGACTTCCATCGTGTAATTCACAGGTCCCCATCTCTTGCTGAGGAGCTCACCCGATCAACAATTCTTCTGCATCGTGGGTATGGAGGGATAGAGAGTAAGTCTGTGGTCCTTTCTGCTCTGCACAGCCATGGAACATCCCAGGGCCCTTGCCATAAGTGATGAATTTGCTAAAGAATCACTGACCAAAATGTCACTGATTTCTGTGCCACCCTCTTTATCCCACCTGATGGATTCCAGCCCCACGGTGGCTGAATTTTAGTGGCACAGTGAATCCTTCAGGATGAAAGATGTTAGTAGATGTGCAATACAAGCCCAAATTCTGAGACAACGGCCCCAGACTCAGACTCAGGCCCCAGTGAGGCAAAACTCCCCTTGGAGCAAGAACTGAGTACAGATGTCAGGAGCCAACTGTGTGTTAATGCACAGACACTGTCACCCCCTCCACTTGCATATCAGGTCTCTGTCTATTAACGGGGCAGAGGGACAGGGACTGTTACCTGACTTTTATCTGCTGCAAATCTTGGAGCTGCTGGGCTTCCCCCTAGAAAAATAATGAAAATTTTGCAATGTGGATAACACATATTTCTCCTAGCTTCATTCAAGAAGTTTGCTGAAATGTTATGCCTGAAACTTTTAAAAAAAACAACAACCACAATTCTTCTTGAAGCAGACACCCAACGTGTGATATTTCAGAACAAACTCCAAAAATTTGCAAATTTATAAGCAACTGGAAATGAGGTCTTCTAATTGAGGGTGTCAGACAGCCTTAACTACAGGTGATGCCACCAGCACCACATACAATGGTGAATCCATTTGTGAATCCCATTCTTCTATGCTCTTTGCTCCAATAATCTCGGTAGCAAGGAGTTCTACAGGCCAAATAGGAATTATGGTAGCAATTTCCTTTTCTCAATGTTATATGTTCAGACTTTTAATTTTAACTAAATGTTCCCTTGTTCATGTTATGAGAATCATTAAATATAAATGCCTGATCTACTTTCTTTATCAATAGCTCCATAGGGGTTTATGGTCAGAAGGGACCATTTGATCATCCAAGTATCATCTGAAGAAGTGGGTATTCACTTCTTGCATCCGAAGAAGTGGGTATTCACCCACGAAAGCTCATGCTGCAAAACGTCTGTTAGTCTATAAGGTGCCACAGGATTCTTTGCTGCTTGATCATCCAGTTCACTCTGTTACATCTGGATTGAGCTGAAAGACGTGTTTCTGAGTAAGGCCTTGTCTACACTAGGATTTCACATCATAGAATGATAGAGCCATAGAGTTATAAGGGAACATAAAGGACAGGTAGTCTATCACCCGACAAGATACAGGATTTGTTTTGTGTTAGTCATCTAAGACTGGTGACTATTCACACAACATTGGAAAACCTCCACAGAAGGAGCTTCCATGACTTCCCTGGGAGTCTGTTCCATTGGCCTCCTGTAGCTAAAGTTAGGAAGATTTTCCTGAAATTTAATTTAAATCTTCTAGGCTGGCATTTGAAACCATTGCCTCTTGTCCTGCCTCTCTGTGGTAAGACAGAGAAACTTTCCTCCATCTTTTTATGGCAGCCTTTCAAATATTTGAAGATCACTATGATGTCCCCCATTAATCTCCTCTTTTCCAAATAAACATACTGGTTCCTTTGGCTTGTTCATACGGATTGCATTCCATCCCCTGTGTAACATTTGTTACTTGTCTATGGATCCTTTCCAGGTTCTCTACATCCTTTCTGTTAATTGGTCACATAACTCCAACTGAGACCTAACCCACACCGACTTCTGCTAATATAACCGAACTTTGCATTTGGATTTTTTGAAACATTTTTCCTAATGTCCAACCTAAACCTCCCTTGCTGCAATTTAAGTCCACTGCTTCTTGTCTTCTCTCAGAGGTAAAGGTGAACACTTTTTCTCCCTCTTTGTAAAAAACTTTGTAGCTATTTGAAAACTGTTATCATTCTCCCCCCTCAGTCTTCTCCTTTTCAGACTAAACTAGCCTATCTCGTTCATTTTCCCTTCATAGGTCATGTTTTCAAGACCCCTAAGCATTCTTTTCTCCAATTTTTCCAGATCATTTTGAATGTTTATCTGATTCTCCAAAGACATGCAACCCCTCCCAACTTTTATTATCTGCAAACATAAGTGCACTCTCTGTGCCATGATCTAGGTCGTTGATGAAAACATTGAAAAGAACGGAACCCAGAACTGATCCCTGCAGAACCCCACTTGTTAGGCTCTTCCAGCATCACTGTGAGCCATTGATAACTACTCTCTGGGAGCGGTTATCCAGCCAGTTATGCACCCACCTTATAGTAGCTCCATCTAGGTTGTATTTCCCGAGTTTCCCAATGAGAAGGTTATGTGAGACTGTATCAAAGGCTGTACTAACGTCTAAATATACCACATCTACTGCTTCCCCACATCCACAGGGCTTGTTACCCTGTCACAGAAAGCTATCAGGTTGGTTTGACATGTTTTCTTCTTGACGAATCCATGCTGACTGTCACTTATCACTTCATTATCTTCTAGACGTTTGCAAATTTATTCCTTAATAAATTGCTACATTGTCTTACCTGGTACAGAAGTCAGGCACTATATGTGCGCTTTTCCAGTCTTCTGGAATCTCCCCTGTCTCCCATGACTTCTCAGAGATAATCGCTAACGGCTCAGACCCCTCCTCAGTCAGCTCCTTCAGAGGATTCTAGGATGCATTTCATTCCACTCTCATGACTTGAAGACATTTAACTTGTCCAAGTAACTTTTAACTTGCTCATTTCCTATTTTAGCACCTGAACCTACCCCATTTTCACTGGAATTCTCTATGTTGGGTGTCCAAACACCACTAACTGTCTTGGTGAAAACTGAAACAAATAAGTCATAAGAACATAAGAATGGCCGAACTGGGTCAGACCAAAGGTCCCTCTAGCCCAGTATCCTGTCTTCTGACAGCGGCCAATGCCAGGTTCCCCCGAGAGAATGAACAGAACAGGGAATCATCAAGTGATCCATCCCCTGTCGCCCATTCCCAGCTTCTGGCAAACAGAGGCCAGGGACACCATCCCTGCCCAACCTGGCTAATAGCCATTGCTGGACCTCATAGACTCATAGACTTTAAGGTCAGAAGGGACCATTATGATCATCTAGTCTGACCTCCTGCACAATGCAGGCCACAGAATCTCACCATCCTCCATGAATTTATCTAGCCTTTTTGAACCCTGTTATAGCCTTGGCCTTCACATCATCCTCTGGCAAAGATTTCCACAAGTTGACTGTGCGTTGTGTGAAAACAACCATTGCTACCACTGCTGGTGGTAAATCACTTTTGGCTTAGTACAGATGGGCCCAAGGCGGTTGCCCAACTGTAAAAACAAAACAAAACCAAAGACTTGTACTCTAATTTTCACCAAGACACATCCATACTGTTCCAGAGGCTTATTTACCATTCCTACATTGACAAATATACAAATACAAAACAGAATAAAAGTGGTACTAGGAGAGGACACCAACCCACGGAGATTGTATTAGAAAACATGCAAAACAGGTTTACAGCCTAATGAAATTGGAAAAAACAAATGCCCGTTTAGGAATGTTGGAGTTTTAATTTTTGCAGGTTATTATAGTTTATCCTGACACAGCAAGAACAAAGATGTTTGAAATCTTTGAAATACAAATGAAACTCACTGAGGTAGTGTTTTTAGTTCTCAGATACTGTTTCATTAGACACACACAACTTCTCCTTACAACTGTTATACTATGCAACCCCAACAAGAAATAGCCACCGCTTCATTCTGAAAAGCAGCACAAGTAATCCAGTCACAATGCAACTCACAATGTTTAGATAATTCACATTGACACAGCCCAGCTGTATTTATCATTGTGTTAAAATAAAATTGCTAAATATATTCTTTATAGTTGCTTCCAAATATTGCATAAAACAAAACTGTTTAAAACTCAGAGGGGTAGCCATGTTAGTCTGGATCTGTAAAAGCAGCAAAGAATCCTGTGGCACCTTATAGACTAACAGACGTTTTGGAGCATGAGCTTTCGTGGGTGAATACCCACTTTGTCGGATGCAGTCATTTCTCTTGACTTGCATCCGACGAAGTGGGTATTCACCCACGAAAGCTCATGCTGCAAAACATCTGTTAGTCTATAAGGTGCCACAGGATTCTTTGCTGTTTAAAACTGTCCCATTACCAGTTCCTGCATTCCCTTCACACACTATTTGACAATGAGAACAGACTGCTTACTGTACACTAAGCCTGAACAACCAAAGAATTACAACTACCAAACTGTTCAAGGAAAATAAAAGAGCAGACTTGTATTATAACTTATGTTTGCTACCAAACAGTTATTGCAATAGGCACTTCATTCAGTTGCTTTCTTTTTCAAATGTTAGTGACTAAAATTCATACTGTCATTAAACACCTCTGCCATTTCCATTTTTCTTGGTTTTGTTTTTCCCTCTTCATTTAGTAACGGACCTACCCTGTCCTTGCTCTTCCGCTTGCTCCTAAGGTATTTGTAGAATGTTTTCTTGTTACCCTTTTGTCTCTAGTTATTTTGATCTTTTGTGCTTTGGCTTTTCTAATTTTGCCCCTACATACATGTGTTATTTGCTAATATTTCTCCTTTGTAATGTGACCTTGTTTCCACTTTTTTTAGGATCCTTTTTCGATGTTTAAATCAGTCAAGATCTCCTGGTTAAGCCATGGCGGTCTCTTGCCAGACATCCTATCTTTCCTATGCAGGGGGATAGTTTGCTCTTGTGCCCTTAATAATGTCTCTCTGAAAAAAACACCTGTCTTCTATTGTGTTTCCCCTTAGACTTGCTTCCAATGAGATCTTACCTACCAGTTCCCTGAGTATGCTCAAGTCTGCCTTCCTGAAATCCATTGTCTTTATTTTGCTGTTCTTCCTCCTACCATTCCTTAGAATCATAAACTCTATCATTTCATGATCACTTTCCCCCAAGTTGCCTTCCACTTTCAAATTCTCAACCAGTTCCTCCTTATATGTCAAAATCAAGTCTAGAACAGCCTCTCTCCAAGTAGGTTTCTCCAGCTTCTGGAACAAAAAAATCTCTACAATACATTCCAAGAACTTATTGGATAATCTGTGCCCTGGTGTAGACAGCATGAGATGAATTCTTCCATCGACCTTGTGTGACGTTATTGATATAAATGGGAACCATATAGAACATGGGTTGCAACCAAGGTCCTGTGGTGGCACCAAATCCTAAGTAAAGGGGGTCATATAAGGTGTCTAAGACCCAGTTCTGGGTTGCTGGTTATGATTATGCTGTCTGTATGTCTGTGTATCATTTTGTAGTTGAAGTTATAAGTATTGGCTCTGTACTGTCTGTATTTTGTATTATGCTCTGCCTCTGGGAAGTGTCCCAGACAAGCTGATGTCAGCCCTGCATAGCTGGCTTGATGGCCCATTAAGGGCCATCAGCTACACAATTGACCCATGGAGAGAAGGCAGACACGCCTTGTGTCTCAGCAAGGTATGCAGAGACTTGTCCATGTGACTGTAGACTCCATTTTGCTGGGATTTTCCACAGTAAGAACAAAGAGATTCTTACACCTGGAAAAGCCTATATAAGGCTGATGCATCATCTCCATCTGGTCTTCAATCCTGCTTCTGACCTCTGGAAGGACTTTGCTACAAACTGAAGCTCTGCACGAAGGACTGTTGACCCATCCCAGCGGGGGATGTTCCAGAGACTTAATCTGAACCTGCAGTTTACTCCAGCACTGCTGCAAGCCTGAACTAAGAACTTTGCCATTACTGTATGTAATTGATTCCATTTAACCAATTTTACCTCTCTTCTCTACCTTATTCCCTTTGTAAATAAACCTTTAGATTTTAGATTCTAAAGGATTGGCAACAGCGTGATTTGTGGGTAAGATCTGATGTGTCCTGGGTCTGGGGCTTGGTCCTTTGGGATTGAGAGAACCTTTTTCTTTTATTGGGGTGTTGGTTTTCATAACCATTCATCCCCAGGACGAGTGCACTGGTGGTGATACTGGGAGACTGGAGTGTCTAAGGGAATTGCTTGTGTACTTGTGGTTAGCCAGTGGGGTGAGACCAAAGTCCTTTTGTCTGGCTGGTTTGGTTTGCCTTAGAGGTGGAAAAACCCCATCGTAGGGCTGTGACTGCCCTGTTTGAGCAATTGGTCCTGATTTGGCACTCTCAGTTGGGTCCCACCAGAATCGCTCTGTCACACCTTGCTACCACCTCTTGGCGATTACCTGTGCTGAGGGGAGAACCCTTCCATCTGTGTAAGTAGTGTCTATATTGAAGTGCTATGGAAGCAACGCTGTAGCATTTTAAGTGTAAACAACCTTTCAAGCAGATCTTCCAGAAAAACATCCAGTCTAGATCTGCCAACATGGGGAATTGGAGAATCCAACACTTCCCTTCTCAGTGTGTCCCAATCGTTAATCACCCTCAGTGCTAAATATTTGGCCCTAATTTCAAGCTGGAATTTACCTGGCTTCAGCTTCCAGCCCTTTGGTCTCGCTCAGCCTTTCTCCAGTAGATTACAGATCCAATTAATACCCATGATTTTCTCCCCATGAAAGTCTCCGCTTGATCATCTTTTTGACAAGTTACTTTTTGATAATCTTTTTGATAAGCCTGCATCCGACAAAGTGGGTATTCACCCACGAAAGCTCATGCTCCAAAACGTCTGTTAGTCTATAAGGTGCCACAGGATTCTTTGCTGCTTTTAAAGATCCAGACTAACAGGGCTCCCCCTCTGATACTTGATAAGTTAAGAGATCTATACCTTCAAGTCTAACAATCCATCATTTTCTCTATCCTCCAATCATTTTTGTGGCTCTTTTCTGCACCGTCTCCAAGTTTTCAACATGTTTTTTCAAATGTGGACCCCAGAACTGGATGCAGTTTGTTTCACCAATCCATGTGCAGAGGTAAAATCCTTCCCCTGCTCCAACTCACCAACTCAGTATTTTCCACTACTAAAGCAAATGCTTCTGAGAAATCAAGGTTTGTTGCATCAGCATTGTTCGCTTGATCCACCAACTGTGTACCCTTGATCAACCAATGTGAACTCTCAGAAAAGGATGAAATCAGGTTTATTTGACAAGACCTGTTTTGCATAAACCCTATTGGTGACTGGCATTACATACATTTCTTGACTTTTTTAAACTAATCCCATACCAGCTTTTCCATTTTTTCTTAACCTTGTCAATTTTTCATTAAAAAATCCTTTTATATTTTAAGATTTTACAATTAACACAGGAATTGACAGAAATCCTTTTGAGGATTTCTCTTGTTCTTAATATATTTAATAAATTCCTTTTTGTGATTCACAGCCCTGCAAACACATGGAGTTTTCCCGGGTGTCTTAATGGTCTTTATCAATTTTCTTAACTTCTGATTTCTATTGCTGGCCAGCTATTTTCCCTTTTTCCTCTTTCTTACATATTGCTTCCCTCCCTCTAATTGTTGCCTTCACTTTACCACTAAACTGAGTTTTTACCCAACGTTGTTCACTTTGTTGACTCTGGAATTGTGAGTTTTCTGATATCTAATAAAACATTATGAAAGAATTACCAATATTCATTCATATTTTTTTGTCTAAATTTTTCCTCCCAATCAGTTTTGCTAACAATTTTCCTCATCTTTAGGGAATTAGTCCTCTTGGAGCACTAAGTGTCTATCGATAGTACGGGTTGGGAACTGTCCATTTGACTGTAAATCAGTTTCATTTTTTTATTTTCCTCTCCTATATCATATGTCCTCATCTTTGTCCCTTGTATAAACTAAAGAGTCCCAGACTTTTCTATCCTTAATAGAGACTGAGTGACCAAAACTGAGCACATTCCCGAACAAGTTAAGCTCCATTCCACATCTTAATGATCTGAACATTGTTTTGTTTTCTCCACTGCTGCGAATGAGCAGGTGTTTCTCCTGAGCTGCTATCAATGACGTCCAGGTCTTTCCCCTGAGGTATGTTCTAGTTGGGATGTTTCTCCCAGCACATGTCATCCCAAAAGTTTGTTTCTTTCCCCTCTCTGATTTCGGGCAACTGGATGAATGGGGAACTCCCTTCAGAATGGACTCCCTATCCTGGCTCTCATTGCTTTAAGGAACAATGATGGATAACCAGTATCCACACTTGTGTTTCCTGCTGGTGCCTCTTAAGGTTCCCCCACCACAAAGTGTAGGAATTATTAATTCAGGGAGCACAACAAAATATGGAATTGGATTTAGTAGGGTCATTGTTCATAGTTATTCTCTTTGAATAATGAAAATGTAATTTTTCAGTGTGTGAAGAGCGACCAATCTGCTTCTCCCATGAGAACAGCCTCCACTACTGCATGCAGTGTCTCATATTAACGTTGTCTCTCCATGCAGGCATTTCTACTGCGACTATCACCCGAGATCCTGGGAACACACAAGAAGTCAGGGGAGCATACGGTAAATGCAGAAGACACCCTTATGCCTCAGAGTTGGACACTTTCTCCCCTACACCATGTCAGATTCTAACACAACCGACTTCACCAACCCCTCCACCTTCATCCTGCTGGGCATTCCTGGCCTGGAGGAAGCCCGTGTCTGGATCTCCATCCCCTTCTGTGCTGGGTACATCATAGCCGTGTTGGGGAACTTCACCATCCTGTTCATCGTGAAGAGGGAGCCGAGCCTCCATGTGCCCATGTACTATTTCCTCTGCATGCTGGCTGTCACTGACCTGGTCCTGTCTACATCCACCCTGCCCAAAATGCTGAGCATCTTCTGGTTCAATTCCAGGGAGATCAGTTTCAGTGCCTGCCTCACCCAGATGTACTTTGTTCACTCCCTCTCAGGGATGGAGTCTGGAATCCTCGTGGCCATGGCTCTGGATCGCTATGTGGCCATCTGCCATCCCCTGAGACATTCCACGACCCTGACAAACTCTGTTGTGGCCAAGATAGGCCTGGCCGTGGTGCTGCGCAGTGGCATACTCGCATTACCCTATCCCTTCCTGGCGAGACAGTGGCCATATTGCAGAACCAACATCATCCCCCACTCCTACTGTGGGCATATGGCTGTGGTGAACCTGGCCTGCGCTGACATCCGCCTCAATAGTTACTATGGCCTGTTTGATCTTCTCTCTGTAATTGGAATGGATGCATTTTTTATCGCCGTGTCCTATACTCTGATCCTCCGGGCCATCTTCCGCCTCCCCACAAAGGATGCCCAGCTCAAAACTTTTAGGACCTGCATCTCTCATCTTTGTGCCATTTCAGCTTTGTATATCCCAGATTTATTCTCCTCTCTCATGCTGCGGTTTGGTCACAATGTACCACTGTATGTCCTCATTCTCATTAACTGTGTATACCACCTCGTTCCCCCAGTGCTGCACCCCATCATTTATGGGGTGAGGACCAAACAGATCCGGGGCAGGCTGCTCCAGCTCTTTACTCATAAAAAGATCTAAATGTTTCCTCCTTGTGCTCTGGCTCTCACATTGAGCTCTGTGCAGAGCTGGCTGGTGCATGGTGCTCGGGGCTCTTCCCTGAATCACTTCCTGGACAGACAGAGAGACATTAAACCCTTCCCTGTCCTGACTGTGCTGTGTCAATGTGATGAACTGGGGAGTCAGTCTGTGTACACTACACTGGGTGGCCACCTTTCTAATTGCTGGTAGATGGTTCCCTGAAATTGGAATCTTGCCCCATCTCTTCTGTTAAGCTTCGACCCTGCTGTGTGTCTTCTCCCCATGACCTTGCCCCTGTCGCTTGTTCCTGTCTTCCTGTCCCTTGTCAGCTATGACCCAGTCATCTCTAAAACCAATGTGATGTCACATCTTATGGCAAGTCACGTAAGGGGCACTGGTTAATGTTGATTCATAATTTGTTACCAACTCTGTGGAGAGAGAGACCCCGTGAGGACTCCTGGGATCTATCTGAGCTCTGGGAGGGGAGTGGGGTACAGTGTTTTACTGCAGGACGCAGATACATCTTGGTCTAAATGAGGAGATCAGAATGGCCATTGTCAAGGTGTTACCCCCACTCTGAACTTTAGGGTACAGATGTGGGGACCTGTATGAGATAACCCCTAAGCTTATTTACCAGCAAGCTGCCACTACCAAGTGTGTTCCAAATCTTAGGGGAGAGCCACTTGGAACTCTGCCTTCCCCCAAATTATTTCCTCAGTTTTATCCCCCTTTTCCTGGCAGGATTGAGACGGATTCACCTCCCACCAATTCCTGGTGAGCCCAGATCCAAAAAACCATTGGATCTTAAAACAAGGAAAAATCAATCAGGTTCTTAACAGAGAACTTTTAATTAGAGAAAAAGGGTGAAAGGAATACCTCTGTGAGATTAGCATGCAAGCTACTGCCACAGACAACAGATTCAACCCACAGAGGATGTCCCTCTGGGCAAAAACCTTAGTTACACAAAGACACCCAATCTGATTCTCCGTCCTATGAAAAACGAAGTCACAAAAGGAAATAACCATAATCTAATACATTCCTTCTCTAACCACTTACTATTTCGGAGAAATGTTAGATGGCTGATTCCTGGATCCTTTACTCTGGCACAAACTTTTCTGAACAGAGAAAATCTGATTTCCCTCCTCCCTCTTTGAAAACATCTTGTCCTGCCATTGGTTCCTCTGGTCAGGTGTCAGCTAGGCTAGGTGAACTTCTTAACCCTTTACAGGTAAAAGAGGCATTAACCCTGGACTGTCTGTTGATGACAGCCATACTGGGTAAAACCAATGGTCCATGCAGCTCAGTAGCCTGTGTTCTGAGAGTGCCCAGTGTCAGGTGCTTCAGAGGGAATGAACAGAACATGCCAATCCTCATCTGATTCAGATGGAGAAGCTCGGCCGAAGGCCGCCTCAGCTTCATCTGGCAGGAGTTCAAGCCTCCAACCCCAGTAGGAGCTGCCAGGGAAGTAGAAGAGCCCAGGCTGCCTGGCTGCAGCGGCAGAAGAGCCCCTCAGTTCAGGCTGCCCCCAGCCCTAGCCACAGCCACAGAGCAGAGGCAGGAGCTGTGGGGGGAAGGGAGAATGAAGCCCTATTCATTTTTGTCCTCTCCATCTTCCATGCTGCTGCCATCCAGGAGTTGTCTCATTTCCCCTGTCTTTGGGCAAACCTCAGGGGGGGTCTTTTTTGTCTCCCCTCCCTGACCCTTTAGGAGCTGCTCTCTTCCCTGCAGCTCCCTTTCCCTTTCTGGAGATAGAGATGGGTTGCGCGGCACCTCCGGTACCGACACCAAACTGGTGGTTTGCTCTCTCTTTCATAGATTCATAGATTCATAGACTCTAGGACTCGAAGAGACCTCGAGAGGCCACCGAATCCAGTCCCCTGCCCTCATGGCAGGACCAAATACTGTCTAGACCATCCCTGATAGACATTTATCTAACCTACTCTTAAATATCTCCAGAGATGGAGATTCTGCAACCTCCCTAGGCAATTTATTCCAGTGTTTAACCACCCTGAGAGTTAGGAACTTTTTCCTAATGTCCAACCTAAACCTCCCTTGCTGCAGTTTAAGCCCATTGCTTCTTGCTCTATCCTTAGATGCTAAGGTGAACCAGTTTTCTCCCTCCTCCTGATGACACCCCTTTAGATACCTGAAAACTGCTATCTTTGCCCATCTCCATGGGCCACAGGGTCATAACAGGTCCTTGACACCATCCCCCACTGTGCTGCTGGATGAGCCTCATTGATTTCTGGTGGACACCTGTGATTTCACGGGTAAGGTGAAACCCCCTCTCCAGCATTGGGGAGACTTCAATCTCGTCTTCTGGGCCACGAGAGCTGTTTTGGAGGAGTGGAAGGGAACCAGGAGGCAGGACATCCTGGTCTACCAGTGGGCCCACAACTTCTGGGAAAAACCTTTCAGGTTAGTCAGCGATTGTTGCAAGGCTGGCTGGAGATCCTCCTGCCCATGAGGATCTCCTCAGCCCCTTAAGGTGAAGCCAATCATCTTTTCAACACTGAACACTAATGGCTCTGGGGTGGTTCTCCACAGTCACCAGGTGCTGTCCTTTCTTTGTGATGTAGGGTACTCTGTGGTTTGCCTGATGGAAATAAACATGGATCCATCTGTCGAGACTAGTTGGAGGCTGGAGTGGGGGGACGGGTTATATTTTAGACATGACAGTGCTCATTTGGCTGGGGTGGCAACCCTGTTCTGCCCTTACTTACAGCTTGAGATGCTGGGAGTTGCCAAGGCCATCCCAGGTCACCTGCTGCACCTACAGGCCTGTGTGGATGGGCTGACATTGAATCTATGCAATGTCTTCCCCCGAATGCAGACCCAGAGTGGGTGTGTTTCTATCAATAGGCATCTGCCTTCCTCGGCACTTTGAATCCTTACTAGTGCCTGGGCCTGCAGTGAAAATTTTAATGCAGCCAGGCCGCCAAAGGCATCCTCAGAGAGATCATCAATCATCACTCCCTGGTGGATGTCTGACATGATCAACACATGGAGAACAATTCCACCTTTCCCTATGTAGTGTGTGCCCTTGTTGCTGAGAAGGCTAACGGCATTTTGGGCTGTATAAGTAGGGGCATTGCCAGCAGATCGAGGGACGTGATAATTCCCCTCTATTCGACTTTGGTGAGGCCACATCTGGAGTACTGTGTCCAGTTTTGGACCCCACACTACAAGAAGGATGTGGAAAAATTGGAAAGAGTCCAGCAGAGGGCAGCAAAACTGATTAGGGGGCTGGAGCACATGACTTATGAGGAGAGGCTGAGGGAACTGGATTATTTAGTCTTCAGAAAAAAAGAATGAGGGGGGATTTGATAGCTTTGAACTACATGAAAGGTGGTTCCAAAGAGGATGCATCTAGATTGTTGTCAGTGGTAGCAGTTGACAGAACAAGGAGCAATGGTCTCAAGTTGCAGAGGGGGAGGTTTAGGTTGGACATTAGGAAAAACTTTTTCACTAGTAGGGTGGTGAAGAACTGGAATGGGTTACCTAAGGCGGTAGTGGAATCTCCTTCCTTAGAGGTTTTTAAGGTCAGGCTTGACAAAGCCCTGGCTGGGATGATTTAGTTGGGTTTGGTCCTGCTTTGAGCAGGGGGTTGGACTAGACGACCTCCTGAGGTCCATTCCAACCCTGAGATTCTATGATTCTATGAAGGGGATTAGTGCTGAAATTGACCCTGCTGGGTCGAATTTGGGGTAGTGTGGATGCAATTCGACGGTATTGGCCTCCGGGAGCTATCCCAGAGTGCTCCAGTGTGACCGCTCTGGACAGCGCTCTCAACTCCGATGCACTGGCCAGGTACACAGCAAAAGTCCCATGAACTTTTGAATTTCATTTCCTGTTTGGCCAGCATAGTGAGCTGATCAGCACAGGTGACCATGGAGTCCCAGTATAGCAAAAGAGCTCCAGCATGGACCGAACAGGAGGTACTGGATCTGATCGCTGTTTGGGGGGATGAATCCGTGCTAGCAGAACTCTGTTCCAAAAGACGAAATGCCAGAATATTTGAAAAAATCTCCAAGGGCATGAAGGACAGAGGCTATAACAGGGACCTGCAGCAGTGCCGTGTGAAGCCTACCAAAGAACCAGAGAGGCAAACGGCTGCTCCGGGTCAGAGCCCCAGACATGCCGGTTCTCTGATGAGCTGCTTGCCTTTCTACGGGGTGCCCCTACAACTACCCCACACCTGTGTGTGGACTCCATCAATGGATTCTCAGGCAATGGGGATGTGGATTTGGGGGACGAGGAAGATGATGATGATGAGGAGGAGGAGGTTGAAGCAAGTGGAGAAACCATTTTTGGCCGTGAAGTGGAGTGTGATGTACTCGTGGAGGAGAGTGAAGAAGGAGAGGGGGTATCAGGAGGGTTGCAGGAGAAGAGGTGCAGGGGAAGGGGGAGGTGATGGAGGAGAGAGCTGGGGGAGGG
The DNA here is from genome assembly GCF_016161935.1 of Mauremys reevesii. Lineage (NCBI taxonomy): Eukaryota > Metazoa > Chordata > Testudines > Geoemydidae > Mauremys > Mauremys reevesii. The sequence continues at coordinate 348,958 of NW_024100883.1, read as the reverse complement.
TAAAAGGGGAGAGGTGCGGGGGAAGGGAGAGTACAAGGGGAAGGAGCGATGGGGGAGGTACCAGTGGAGGGGCTGCGAGCGTGATGGGGGGTGCAAGGGCTGAGAGGGGCAGGCACTGACAGCTGATTCCCCAGCCACGTGCAGGCAGAGCCAAGAGGATGGACACTGACCCCCAGGTGCCTGAGCCGCAGGGGTCCCCTGGCTGGGAAGTATCCCGCACTCGGAGCCGGGCTCTGCCTCTCCCCTCCCAGGGCAGGCAGCGTGGGGCTGAGGTGGGGGAGGTGCGCAGTGGGCTGGGTCCGGGGGCAGGAGGGGGCAGCGGCAGGTCCCTGGCAGCTCGGGCTGTCCAGCCACTCGCCCTGTCAGCGCGCGAGCCGGGATCCACGCCCCCCGCCCAGGCCGGCGGCGCCCTGCACAGCCCCCTCGGCCGGGGAAACGCCGCGCCGCCCTGGGGAGACTCAGAGCAGAGCAGCAGTGGTAGCAGGACCCTCCCTGCATCTTGGGACGCACTTCCCTCCCTCCCCAGGTCCTCACACCCAGGCTGCCCTGCGGTCACAGAGCCGGAGCATCGTCCCCCGGAGCCGAGCCCCTCTCGCTCCCGCAGAGCTGGAGCATCGTCCCCTGGAGCCGGGCCCCTCACGCCGCCGCAGAGCCGGAGCATCGTCCCCCGGAGCCGAGCCCCTCTCGCCCCCGCAGAGCCGGAGCATCGTCCCCCGTAGCCGAGCCCCTCTCGCCCCCGCAGAGCCGGAGCATCGTCCCCCGGAGCCGAGCCCCTCTCGCCCCGCAGAGCCGGAGCGTCGTCCCCCGGAGCCGGGCCCCTCTCGCCCCACAGAGCCGGAGCGTCGTCCCCCGGAGCCAAGCCCCTCTCGCCTCCGCAGAGCCCGAGCATCTTCCCCCAGAGCCGAGCCCCTCTTGCCCCCGCAGAGCCCAAGTGTCATCCCCCAGAGCCGAGCCCCTCTCGCCGCCGCAGAGCCGGAGCATCTTCCCCCCGAGCCGAGCCCCTCTCGCCCCCGCAGAGCCCGAGCATCGTCCCCCAGAGCTGAGCCCCTCTCGCCCCCGCAGAGCCCGAGCATTGTCCCCCGGAGCCGAGCCCCTCTCTCCCCGCAGAGCCCAAGTGTCGTCCCCGAGAGCCGAGCCCCTCTCGGCCCGCAGAGCCTGAGCATCGTCCCCCGGAGCTGAGCCCCTCTCGCTCCGCAGAGCCGGAGCGTCATCCCCCGGAGCCGAGCCCCTCTCGCCCCCGCAGAGCCCGAGCATCGTCCCCCAGAGCTGAGCCCCTCTTGCCCCCGCAGAGCCCAAGTGTCGTCCCCCGGAGCCGAGCCCCTCTCGCCGCCGCAGAGCAGGAGCATCATCCCCCGGAGCCGGGTCCCTCTCGCCCTGCAGAGCCGGAGCGCCAAGCCCTCTCGCCCCGCAGAGCCGGAGCATCGCCCCCGGAGCCGAGCCCCTCTCGCCCCCGCAGAGCCCGAGCATCGTCCCCCGGAGCCGAGCCCCTCTCGCCCCCGCAGAGCCGGAGCATTGTCCCCCGGAGCCGAGCCCCTCTCGCCCCGCAGAGCCGGAGCGTCGTCCCCTGGAGCCGGGCCCCTCTCGCCCCACGGAGCCGGAGCATCGTCCCCCGGAGCCGAGCCCCTCTCGCCTCCGCAGAGCCCGAGCATCTTCCCCCGGAGCCGAGCCCCTCTTGCCCCCGCAGAGCCCAAGTGTCATCCCCCGGAGCCGAGCCCCTCTCGCCGCCGCAGAGCCGGAGCATCATCCCCCGGAGCCGGGTCCCTCTCGCCCTGCAGAGCCGGAGCGTCATCCCCTGGAGCCGAGCCCCTCTCGCCCCCGCAGAGCCCGAGCATCGTCCCCCAGAGCCGAGCCCCTCTCGCCCCCGCAGAGCCCGAGCATCGTCCCCCAGAGCTGAGCCCCTCTCGCCCCCGCAGAGCCCGAGCATTGTCCCCCGGAGCCGAGCCCCTCTCTCCCCGCAGAGCCCAAGTGTCGTCCCCGAGAGCCGAGCCCCTCTCGCCCCGCAGAGCCTGAGCATCGTCCCCCGGAGCTGAGCCCCTCTCGCCCCACAGAGCCGGAGCGTCATCCCCCGGAGCCGAGCCCGTCTCGCCCCCGCAGAGCCCGAGCATCGTCCCCCAGAGCTGAGCCCCTCTCGCCCCGCAGAGCCGGAGCGTCGTCCCCTGGAGCCGGGCCCCTCTCGCCCCCGCAGAGCCCGAGCATCGTCCCCAGAGCCGAGCCCCTCTCGCCCCGCAGAGCCAGAGCTTCGTCCCCCGGAGCCGGGCCCCTCTCACCCCGCAGAGCCGGAGCTTCCTCCCCCGGAGCCGGGCCCCTCTCGCCCCCGCAGAGCCAGAGCATCGTCCCCCGGAGCCGAGCCCCTCTCGCCGCCGCAGAGCCAGAGCATCGTCCCTCGGAGCCAGGCCCCTCTCACCCCCGCAGAGCCAGAGCATCGTCCCCCGGAGCCGAGCCCCTCTTGCCCCCGCAGAGCCGGAGCATCGTCTCCCAGAGCTGAGCCCCTCTCGCCCCCGCAGAGCGCGAGCCTCCTCCCCCAGAGCTGATCCCCTCTCGCCCCCGCAGAGCCCGAGCATCGTCCCCCGGAGCCGAGCCCCTCTCGCCCCCGCAGAGCCCGAGCATCGTCCCCCGGAGCCGAGCCCCTCTCGCCCCCGCATAGCCCGAGCATCGTCCCCCAGAGCTGAGCCCCTCTCGCCGGCGCAGAGCTGGAGCATCGTCCCCCAGAGCCGAGCCCCTCTCGCCCCCGCAGAGTCCGAACGTCGTCCCCCAGGGCCGAGCCCCTCTCACCCCCGCAGAGCCGGAGCGTCGTCCCCCGGAGCCGAGCCCCTCTCGCCTCGCAGAGCTGGAGCGTCGTCCCCCGGAGCCGAGCCCCTCTCGCCCCGCAGAGCCCGAGCGTCGTCCCCTGGAGCTGAGCCCCTCTCGCCCCGCAGAGCCGGACCTAGCTCCCGGGGATGATGCTCTGGCTCCCCAGTGGCAGGGCAGCCTGAACTCCAGTCCAGCCTGAGCGACTCAGGCTGCCGTGACGCCATCTAGCGACGGCAACCAGAACTGCAGTGTCAGATCCAGCTCAGCCTGAAAGCCTCAGCTAAGAGGGAACATCTTGTTTCAGGGCCGGCTCCCGGCTTTTTGTACCCCAAGCCAAATAAAAAAATGGGGAAGGGGCTGGAGTGCCGCCCTTGGAAAGTGCCGCCCCAAGCACATGCTTGGAGAGCTGATGCCTAGAGTCGGCCCTGTGTCTGAGAAAGGCTTGCTTTTACGGTATTGTTATGATCTAATATTAAACTTCTGGGTAATGTTGTGCAATATTATCACTTTGTTGCCGGCCCAAAGGGCCTGAGAAGGGGCAGCAGTGGGGTTCATTGCCCAGTGTGCGTCGCACTAATTAACACACCAGGGTGGAGAAGCAAACCAAGTTTATTTGAGATCTCACAGCGGGATGCTCGGAGACAGATGCGTCTCAAATCACGCACCCAGCTACAAGCAGCTTTTTCTCTTTTTATACATAACTTTAACTAAGCCTCTTCTATCCCCCCGCACCTCCCTTCTCTCCCCACCTTTCATTCCCATGTAGCAGATACACTTTGCAATAGCAATTACATTAAGCAGTTAAGTCATACTTGGCATCTAACAATTTAGCTCATTAGTAACTCTTCTGTGAACCGTTATCTTGTCTTACTTTCTTTGATCTGTTATTTTGCCTCTTAGCCAGGAGCAAGCAGGCCTCATTATTACCTTCTGGTACAGGTATTGCAACTGATAACCATTCTCTGTTGCTGGCCTGTTAGGTCGATTAAAGTTCAAACATGGACGGGCTTTGATTAGACATGGAATAACTTTGGTTCATTCAGGCCTAGTGCAGAAAGGCTTCATTGACACTTGTGGACTTCCACCCTCCCGAGTTACCTAGTTACCTAGATTTATGCCTAGTGACACCAACAATTCCCCCCTTTGAGAATACTCAACAAACCTTTTGGTTGAGTTTTCTCAAACTTTGAGCCCAAAAAGCAATTAAGCTTTAGGGAGCTGGGGTTATTAATGAGGGGGTATACAGTTCCACATTCATCCTCCCCATGGACCCGGCAGGATTCGGTATGTGGGAGCCCACACCCACCCTAACCGGTCCATTTGCTTGGAAGGAGCACTGTGAATGTTCACACTTCCATCCAGAAAGTGTCCAAGTAGGTCTCCCTGACCACAGATCAGATGGTTCCTGATGTGTCTGTAAGGGCAGTGGGCGAAGTCTGGTGCTCAAGATCACTCCGAATGGCCATCAGCTGGTCATTCAGGCAATCCTGAATTTCTAAACATACTAGATCCCACTGCAATGCATTCCCAGCCTCAGTGATATTTAATACCATCTCTGTCAGTAACTTCTGGGTTATAGAACTAAGGGTGGAAATGACATGTAACTCACCAACTCCAGCCCGAACTTAGGATAGCTGAACTTCAGAAATAAAGCTAGTGGCCTTTTCTAGTTGGCCCAATTACTCATCATATTCTTGGCTTTTAAGAGTATTCCAAATGGCTGTTGCACTATTGGCCCCAGCCCACAGGGATCTGGTTAATTCCCTCTTCTTCCAGAGGAAATAACCCAGGCTCTCTGTTGTGCTAAACTAATGGCAGCCCCTTGTGAGCAATCTGGGTATGTAGAAGTGATCTGGAAACTGGATAAGGGCAATGTCATTTAAAATCCAATTAGGGAGGGCAATACATGCTGAAGGATTTATCCAGAACACAGGGCGCAGCCTGTAGAATAAACCCCAAAATCCAATTCATATCAAATTCCTAAGCAGGGGTCCCGCACATTTCTTCCTGCCAGTGTATAATTCTTTGTTTCTTCACCACGGTCAGTTCTTAATGTCCATTCTGGTCAGGAAATCCTGGACTTTGGCAATGTCAGTGGAGTGAGTGTTCCATCTTTTTTCCCGAAACAGTCGTGGTTTAGCATCCTACAGGGGAGAGATTACCAGCACATCACCCCATAATGGTTTTTGATTCTTTTAGAAAAGTTCAAAGGCACAGTAGGTATGTCAGTGGACAAGGGAGAGATTAACTAGCACTTCACCGTGCCCCTTTTTTCCCTGCTGTCCAGAAAGCACAGTGGAGCTAAAAGGAGAAATAGGCTAATCATCAGTAGGAGAATTGTCCTGATGTGGAGGGGTCTTTTTGCAGTAAGAATCATGGGTCCAGGCATAGAATCATAGAATCATAGAATCTCAGGGTTGGAAGGGACCTCAGGAGGTCATGTAGTCCAACCCCCTGCTCAAAGCAGGACCAAACCCAACTAAATCATCCCAGCCAGGGCTTTGTCAAGCCTGACCTTAAAGACCTCTAAGGAAGGAGATTCCACCACCTTCCTAGGTAACCCATTCCACTTCCTCACCACCCTACTAGTGAAAAAGTTTTTCCTAATGTCCAACCTAAACCTCCCCCTCTGCAACTTGAGACCATTACTCCTTGTTCTGTCATCAGATACCACTGAGAACAGTATAGATCCATCCTCCTTGGAACCCCCTTTCAGGTAGTTGAAAGCAGCTATCAAATCCCCCCTCATTCTTGTCTTCTGCAGGCTAAAGAATCCCAGTTCCCTCAGCCTCTCCTCATAAGTCATGTGCTCCAGCCCCCTAATCATTTTTGTTGCCCTCCGCTGGACTCTCTCCAATTTATTCACATCCTTCTTGAAGTGTGGGGCCCAAAACTGGACACAGTACTCCAAATGAGGCCTCACCAGTGCTGAATAGAGGGTTATGATCACATCCCTCCATCTGCTGGAAATGCCCCTACTTATACAACCCAAAATGCCATTAGCCTTCTTGGCAACAAGGGCACACTGTTGACTCATATTCAGCTTTTCGTCCACCGTAACCCCTAGGTCCTTTTCTGCAGAACTGCTGTCCAGCCATTCGGTCCCTAGTCTATAGCAGTGCATGGGATTCTTCCGTCCTAAGTGCAGGACTCTGCACTTATCCTTGTTGAACCTCATCATATTTCTTTTGGCCCAATCCTCTAATTTGTCTAGGTCCCTCTGTATCATATCCCCACCCTCCAGCGTATCAACCACTCCTCCCAGTTTAGGCAGTCAATCTTTGGCACTTCACAGTGGTGTTGATAATCAGCAGGACTTAGTAAGGGCCTTTCCAGCATGGAGCCAAAGCAGTTTTTCGTTGGTGGACCTTTACATTGATCCAGTCTCCTGGTTCCAAGGAGTGGCAGGCTGCTAGGGTCTTTGGGTAGCGCTTCTTTACCTGTGAAAAAAGAAACCTAACACATTTTATTAGTGCCTGTCAGTGATTTGCAGACTTTACAGCTGCATGGGCACATTTAAGCCCCCCCTTTTCTTGGTTGTTAGCCAAGTCTTAGCTGTGAGCAGTGTCCTTGAATGGGGCTAGCGCCTTATCCTCAGACTGAGCATGTTAGCTATTTTTTCTCAGTTAACTCGTTCTTTTTCCTTTTCCCTTCTTGGCTTTTTTTAACCTACAAAGGAAACTTTTACTTTTTACTTATACACCTTTTGTTAACAATGAACACATACACATTGCTGTTATACAGTACATTAGTCTTATTAGTTAATGTATGCCACATTTACCCTTCTACTAAAATAACCTTATTACAGAGCTTTGGAACAACAAACCAGGACAAGCACACCCACTTTGTTTAGTTAATTCAATACAACCTCTAGTCCAATAGCTTCCCACCATCCCCAGCCCTCTGGCTAGAAGTCTGAGGTAGCCAGAAGGATTCCATGTACAATATGGGGAGTGGGTTAACTTTTCATGTCCTTGCTTCCAAAGACTGTTAGTATGCAAATTTTAATAACAATTTTCAATTAAAAGATTTGGCCAAGAACATTTCTTTCTCTTACTTAAGGAAATGTATTAGACTTTAGTATATCAAATTTTTCTGATGTATCCAAACACTTTGTATTCTAAGTTGAGCAAAACAAATATCTGCATTCCAATCCAACCCTTCTGCTTGATTTCAAACCAGACCATCCCATGAAAATATTAAACACAACAATTCTGGCCACGAGACAAACACCACAAGACAGAACATAGGACACAAAACATAATTTTTACTGTGCCAGTAAATGCATGATACGTTGAATGCTGTTCAGCTGGCATCAGTTTTCTTTGATTATCTGAAAGACAAAAACAGAGGTCTACCCCTTCTGGGCAGTCAATCATTGCTTAAAATATACAAATACCCTTGTTGATTTTAGGCAAAACAGGGGAATTACCCCATATTTTCTTGTATGTGTTTCATAGACAGCTCAGGTTTCAGTGGCTTCTACCTTACCAGTTAGATAATTTGCATTAACACAGATGCTTTCTGGCTTGCTTTTTACTTTTAACTCCTGCTTTTAAACACTGAAAGAAAACATCACCACTTATAGTGCCTTAGAGCCTAATAAAATTTCAATTACATAGCACTGTATACATTCTTCAGCTAATTCAACAAAATTGTTCATAGCCAAATGATTGCAATCTAATAATTTCTTTGCCTGAATTTATTTACAAACATTTTCAAGACACCAAGAACTTTTCCTTTTAGCATTTTTACAACGTTTAACTGCTGTTCCCTCCAGCAACTACAGAGTTAACTCTTCACTTTTCCTTAAATCACTTGCTCTTCCCTTAAATCACTTGCTTGTCTTCCAAGAGCCACTTACCAATTCAAATCACCATTCCAAATATCCTCCTGGGTATTTGAAATCCCCACGCTTACACTTACTTACTCCTTTCTTCCACTGCATCCTCAAAAGTTTCCAACCTGTTTTCCAATCTCTCTGTCTGTTGCCTGCCCGCCTGGGCTCGATCCTGCTTTTCTTGCTGAACCGTCCCTTCCATGGGTACCAACTTGTTCCACTACCAGTTTAGCTAGGAGGGTGAGCTTCTCAACTAGCCCCCACCCTTCTGGTCTTTTCCCTAAAACATTTTTACTCACAAGACTACCCGAGTCCTCCCTAGTAAGGCTTGCCACCTGGGCAAAAATACATGGCCATTGGGTAAAGGCCATTTACATAACATATAATCCAACCCCCTTTAGGGGGTTTACCCAGAGACCCACCCAGTTGTCTGCTGACGCTTAAACAGAAAAGAAAATTACACAGAGAGCAGAGAGAATTACAGTCTAAGACAGATTTTCCTACTTCTGTTACACTGTCCGTTACAGGGGACGGGACAGAAGGATCTCAATACCACCTCAGAGCTTCATCGCACACATGGCTTCCACTCTGAGGAATTACGAACGAGAAGTTCAGTTCTGCCCACACACCTAACGCCCAAATGAACAGAGCAGAAAAACAACAGTAACCGGTTAAACAGAACAGAACCAGATAGTATTTCCTTATCCTATTAGGGCTCACCTTTAATCATGCAATCCTTAACATATAACACCAACAGTTCCAAACAAAGCAAACATAAAATAACAAGGGTAAAACAGATAGATGGTGTAAATTCTGCAGGGTTCCCCCATTCTTAATTGCTCACCAAACTGTGACAAATTTCTGTTACCAATCTATCCCTTATGTCAGGTGATCAGACTGACACTGCAGGGCGCTGGGGAAGGATAAAGAAAACACACCATATAACCGATTTTTAAAGCTTCATTAAAAATAATAAAACAACAATGGAGAGTGTTGGGAACGCTCCCACATCATTCAGGAAAAATATGAATGCCCCAAGCCTTAAACCACTTTAATACTTACACATGTCCAGACTGGACACGCCTGTGTATAACATTCAGAGAAGGGGAATAGGTGGATGGGAGATTATCCTGTATACAGCTTGTTCAGAATTTCCAACATGCTTCCGCTCTTGGGACAGCTGTTCTTTTACACCCTGGAATCTCCTGTGGTGTCTCTTTCAGAGATTCCCGTCCAGGTCAGCTGCCTGTCCAGGTCAGCTGCCTGTGGCTTTTCCCCAGTTCTGTAACTTGTATTGCCTTTGGTTTGCCTCTGTCTCTATTTTTCCACAACCAGCTGGGGCCGAAAGCAGTTTTTCTTTGTACTTAGCATAGTCTGCATTGATTCCTGACCTTGAACACAGAGCAAATTTCTCTTTATCTCTGGGCCAAGCTGAATTTCAAATTAACCCGTTCCTAGACAGATTGCTCACACACTGTCAGAGGCTTTTCTTTGGTGATTAAAAGCTCCTCTGAGATATATGTCTGGTGGATTTGGTGGTGCTGGTCTGTTCAGGAGTTCCTCAAAGTGCTCCGCCCATCTGTTCATCTGTTGTTCTATTCCTGTTATAGACTTTCCCTGCTTGTCTTTAACGGGACGTTCTGGCTTGCTGAACTTTCCAGACAACGAGGACCTCCCAATCAATTGCGATAAACCAAGCAGAGCCGAGATCAGAAAAGCCATCACCATGATGAAGAACAGTAAGGCGGCTGGACCTGACGACATCCCAGCAGAGGCCCTGAAAGCAGACCTGGATACTTCAGTGGAAATGCTGTACTCCCTCTTTGAGAAGATATGGGAAGAAGTGATTCCAGCTGACTGGAAAGAGGGATATCTCATCAAAATCCCCAAGAAAGGAGACCTCAGCAACTGTGCCAACTATAGAGGAATCACACTCCTGTCGGTGCCAGGGAAGGTCTTCAACCGAGTCCTCTTAGAGAGAATGAAGGATGCCGTCGATCCACAGCTACGAGATGAACAGGCAGGTTTCCGGCAGAACAGATCATGCACGGACCAGATAGCAACGCTCCGCATCATAGTCGAGCAGTCTATGGAGTGGAACTCCTCGTTGTACATCAACTTTGTTGACTATGAGAAAGCGTTTGATAGCGTGGATCGAGAGACCCTCTGGAAGCTCCTTCGGCACTATGGCATCCCAGCAAAGGTGGTCAACCTGATCAAGAACTCATACGACGGCATACACTGTAGAGTGATCCATGGAGGGCAGCTCACAAACAGCTTCCAGGTGCGAACCGGAGTCAGACAAGGATGCTTGTTGTCACCACTTCTCTTTCTTCTCGTCATCGATTGGATTATGAAGACATCCACTTATGAGCGTAGGAACGGAATCCAGTGGACGTTGTGGACCCAGCTTGATGACCTGGACTTTGCCGACGACCTTGCACTCCTTTCACACAGTAAACAGCAGATGCAAGAGAAGACCAACGTAGTGGCAGCCACATCATCACAGGTTGGCCTCAACATCCACAAGGACAAGACCAAGATCCTTAGGATCAATTCCATCAGCAACGACCCAGTCACATTGAATGGACGCCCCCTGGAAGAAGTACAGTCCTTCACCTACCTAGGTAGCATCATCGACCAGCAGGGTGGCACAGACGCAGACATCAAAGTAAGGATTGGTAAGGCAAGAGCTGCCTTCTTACAGCTCAAGAACATCTGGAGCTCCAGAGAGCTGTCTTTGGCAATAAAGATTCGACTGTTCAACTCCAACGTGAAATCAGTCCTACTGTATGGAGCTGAAACCTGGAGGACAACCAAAACAACCACCAGGAAGATCCAGACCTTCATTAATAGCTGCCTCAGAAGGATTCTCCAGATCCGCTGGCCAGACACCATCAGTAACATCCACCTCTTGGAGAGGACCCGTCAACTCCCAGCAGAGGAAGAAATTAGAAGGAGAAGGTGGGGCTGGATAGGACATACACTACGCAAGCAGCCAACCAACATCACCAGACAGGCACTGCGGTGGAACCCCCAAGGCAAGCGGAAAAGAGGCCGCCCAAGAAATACCTGGCGACGCGACCTTCAGGTTGATAGCAAAAAAATGGGCTATAGCTGGAACCAGCTAGAGCGAATGGCCCAGGATAGAAGACTCTGGAGATCTGTGGTTGGCGGCCCATACCCCGGTTGGGGTGACGGGCATGAATGAATGAATGAATGAGATATATGATCTTATCTAGATTGAAGGTACCTTCTAATGGGCATTGTTTAGATGGATCTTCATGCGTGTGAAGATTCCAATTCTCTAAATACCTGCAGGTTTTAGGACCATAGTGTACATACATGTAATGTGCTGGGGTACCCTTAGCGGGTGAGGTAGAATGTTTAGACTGTTCCTTACCCATTTTCCACTTACACACACAGGGAGGGTGCCCTGTCCGCGCTAGCGGCTCATAAACTAAGGATCTCTCCCTACAGAGCACTCACACAGGAGAGACTAATGAGGATGACCACGACTCTCCTACACCTCCCTTCAGCAAAGAGCGTCGGCTAGTCTCTGGGAGATGGCGCCGCTTACTCTGATTGCGTCCAGTGAGATGATCAGACTGTCAGTAGCCCACACGAAAAGGAAACGGGGGAGGGAAGATGGGTTCACACATTCCTAGACCCAGGTAGCTTCCTCGCCAGACGATGCCAGGCCGAGTCAGCCCACCATGGGTCGGATCTCCTAAAGATCCACTAGTTACCAGGCTTGCGTTAGAGTAGTCCTGGTCATGAGCTTTCGCTTCACAGGGTACTCTGGGCGTCTTCTGGTAACAGTCACTCACACTGGTATACACACACACACACACACCCAGGCCATTATTTCCTATTACCACGATGCATTTTCTCTTGCTGCACAGTCAATAAATTCAGATGGCGTGAGCCCAACAGAGACAGACGTCCCCGTGGACAGTTCTCCTCCCAGTGCAGCTCTGGGGCATATGATGGGGGATTTTTACAAGAGCTCTCCATACAAACTAGAATGCATTCTAAGGGCATACACCCTGCCCTGCCTGCCCCGTACTCTATCCCTGCCCCAAACTCTAGGGATACGGAGACACTGGGCGTCCCCAGGTCCTAACAGGCAAATGTCCATACCACTGGACTGTTCCTACCTTATCCACAGGACTGGTTCCTCACCGTTGCCCGCAGCTGCTTCTCCACTATCTGAGTGTGTTGCACCATTGTGTCTTCCAAGGTCGGCCTGACGCGTCTCTGCAGAGGCCCCCGGTAAAGGCACCGGTGCGCGCTGGGCGTTGGATGTGACCGTTGTCTGCCGGCCATCGGAGGAGTCCGGGCAAGGCACAATTTTGCCTCGAGCTCACCCAGGGACGCCAAAACTGTTGCCGGCTCAAAGGGCCCGAGAAGGGGCAACAGTGGGGTTCGTTGCCCGGTGTGCGTCGCACTAATTAACACACCAGGGTGGAGAAGCAAACCAAGTTTACTTGAGATCTCAAAGCGGGATGCTCGGAGACAGACGCGTCTCAAATCACGCACCCAGCTACAAGCAGCTTTTTCTCTTTTTACACATAACTTTAACTAAGCCTCTTCTATCCCCCCCGCAGCCCCCTCTCTCCCCATCTTTCATTCCCATGTAGCAAATACACTTTGCAATAGCAATTACATTAAGCATTTAAGTCATACTTGGCATCTAACAATTTAGCTCATTAGTAACTCTTCTGTGAACCGTTATCTTGTCTTACTTTCTTTGATCTGTTATTTTGCCCCTTAGCCAGGAGCAAGCAGGCCTCATTATTACCTTCTGGTACAGGTATTGTAACTGATAACCATTCTCTGTTGCTGGCCTGTTAGGTCGATTAAAGTTCAAACATGGAAGCGCTTTGATTAGACATGGAATAACTTTGGTTCATTCAGGCCTAGTGCAGAAAGGCTTCCTTGACACTTGTGGTCTTCCAGCCTCCCGAGTTACCTAGTTACCTAGATTTATGCCTAGTGACACCAAGAACTTAGTGCCTCTTTTCCCATAATCTTAGGGCATCGGGTTATTTTCCAGTCACTTATGCCACCATTTCTCGTCTCCAACACCTACAATAGCTAAACTAAAGTCTTCCAGGCCTCAGCCTACAGGGTCTTGCATTACAGCCTGTCTTACTCACATCTAGTACTTGGTTCCTCTAAATACAGATCAGTCTTACACTTCTATAATTCCACAATTTAACCCTAATTAACATACAGTGAAAATGCATTATAACATGTTGAGTAATCATTGTGACATTGCTGTCTATATAATTTTATAAAAAATCTGTTAATGAGTGAATATAATGTAACTGGAATATGCTTCATGCAAAAGGTCTCTTGTAAAGAATCATTACAAAGCTTATAATCTGCTGAGTGCAGTCATCCCATTTGTATAAATGTACCACTCTTGTATCTGAAACTAGAAATATGAACTATAACTCTGAGGGCCTATTGTAATTACGCAAAGTGAGGGCCATTAATGGTGGTTTGGAATCTTGATGGCTCCCATTAACCAGGACAATTGACTGCAGATGGGTGTCTTTTACCTGTGAGTCTGTATACCTGTGTGCTGGCAAGTGGGTAATGAAGTCTTGCCGTGACATGTGATCATGTCACCTGAACTGGAATCCATCTTTAACCTGCTGCTTTTCCATGGGTGTGTGTGTGTGTGTGGAAATCCAGTGAGGGACAAGGGATTCCCACTTTATGCAGAGATATGTAAGTGGGTGGAACAGAACAAAGAGAGGAGCCATCATGAGGAATCCCCTAGCTACCACCTGAGCTGGAACAAGAGCTGTGCCAAGGGGAAGAATTGTGCCCAGGCCTGGGAGGTGTCCAGTCTGAGGAAAAAACTTACAGAAGCATCCCTGAGGGTGAGATGATCTGTATTCAGTTTGATTAGACATAGATTTGCATGTTTTATTTTATTTTGCTTGGTGACTTTGTTCTGTCTGTTACTACTTGGAACCACTTAAATCCTCCTTTCTGTATTTAATACAATCACTTTTTACTTATTAATTGACTCAGAGTCTGTATTAATACCTGGGGGAGTGTGGCAAACAGCTGTGCATATCTCTCTGTTAGTGTTATCGAGGGCGAACAATTTATGAGTTTACCCTGTATAAGCTTTATACGGGATAAAATGGATTTATTTGGGTTTAGACCCATTGGGACTTGGGCATCTGAGTGTTAGACAGGAACCCTTCTGTGAGCTGCTTTCAGTCAAGTCTGCAGCTTTGGGGCGAGTAATTCAGACCCTGGGTGTGTGTTGGAGCAGGCGGGCGTGTCTGGCTCAGCAAGACAGGGTGCTGGGGTCCCAGGCTGGCAGGGAAGGCAGGGGCAGAAGTAGTCTTGGCACATCAGGTGGCAGCTCCCAAGGGGGGTTCTGTGATCCAACCCGTCACACACCCCTGCAGTAAACTTAGGGGGGAGATATGACATTCTGTGCCCCAAAGCAATGCCCGGGCACCCCCATATTTACCTTGGTGATATGATTGTGATGTGACGCTGGACTCCATCTTGTGTCTGTTCTTTTCCAGTAACTGTGCTGGGGGCTTTTGCTTGGAATAATGAAGCTCCCTCTACATGGCAGAAGCTATAACATGTGGAAGTGACATCATCACGTGGCCTCACTCCCCCCACAACTCAACATCAAAGACGTTAGAAACTGGGATTGAACTGGGGATGTGATCCCAGGCTGAAGGGATTTCTAGCCTGTGCATGTAATTAATAAATCTGTTTTATATTGTTTTCCTTAATGCAGGATGCTGTTTGAAATCTGCTCAGGCTGATGCATTGTCCTCTCCACATTTAGGGAGGGGCAGGCTGGGAAATAAACTGATACTGGACAGGCTTTTGGGCAGGGGAAGACGTACAGCTCTTGGGTCCTAGGCTGAGGAGATGGGGGGAGCTGGATGGAGCCTCTCTATTGTTAGTTCATGGCTGGCTAGTGAAATCATTCATGTAACTGTAGCTGGGTGTGTCCTTGTCTGTATGTGGCTGTGTAAGTGCAAGACCTGCAGAGGTTTACAGCTTGTCACAGCCTCACAGTGTGAGAGCAGCAGAGAGTCCTGTGGCACCTTATCGACTAACAGACGTATTGGAGCATGAGCTTTCGTGAGTGAATACCCACTTCGTCGGATACACCCACGAAAGCTCATGCTCCAATACGTCTGTTAGTCTATAAGGTGCCACAGGACTCTTTGCTGCTTTTACAGATGCAAACTAACACGGCTACTCCTCTGATACTTGAGTGTGAGAGGGGGCACAGATTGATTTGCTAGAGGGCTCGGCTGTCCCCAGCTCCATGTTGCAACCCATGGAAATCCTTTCCATCCCATCCCAGTGAACAGGCCCTGCAAGACCGTAAGGCCCTTTCGCTGTTGTCATGTGGTCACTTACTTACAGAGAGACCGTGGGTATGGAAGGGAAGTCAGGACACTTGGGTTCTGTCAGTCTGTGTCTGTGTGACCTTGGAAAGTCATGTCTCCCCGTGCCTCAGTTTACTGCTCAGTGAAATGGGCATGGTTCACAGTGACATTCCTTTGCTAGGTTTTGAAGATCCATCAATGAAAGGTGATCAAAGGTATAGTGATAGTTACTGGTGAGAAGTACTGATCTCTGATCCCTTAGCGAGAGCCCCATGTATTTGCCGTAAGTGCTTGGGTCTCTTCTTAGTCAACTTTCTCCAGTTCTCTCTGTCTACTATCTACCCATCTATCCTGAGAATTTACAGGACATCAGATCCTCTGGAGAGTTGGGCATTATCCCTAATTTTCTTCCTCATCAACTATAATTTTTAAATATATGCACACAAACGTACAGAGCAGCCAATTCCTCTCTGACTGAGCCCAGAGCCCAGGAGTTCTCATCTCCCTTTGGGAAGGTTCCATAATTACAGTTTACTTCTAAAGCTGGATAATTAGCACCGAAGCGGAGACAGGCTTGTCCACAGTCTGTTTACATTCAGATACCCCTTGTCCTCTAGAGTCTGATCGAACCCCCCCGGGATTACACAGAGCTATATTATAAACTGTGCGCACAATGTGTCAGCTCTCGGCATCAGATGCCACTGCAGATGCTGGATTCAGAGAGGTGTCGGTCACAGATACCTGAGGGGGATTCCCAAGGAGAACACTTCCATCTCGTAATTCACAGGTACCCATCTCTTGCTGAGGAGCTCACCCGATCGACAATTCTTCTGCATCGTGGGTATGGAGGGATAGAGAGTAAGTCTGTGGTCCTTTCTGCTCTGCACAGCCATTGAACATCCCAGGGCCCTTGCCATAAGTGATGAATTTGCTAAAGAATCACTGACCAAAATGTCACTGATTTCTGTGCCACCCTCTTTATCCCACCTGATGGATTCCAGCCCCACGGTGGCTGAATTTTAGTGGCACAGTGAATCCTTCAGGATGAAAGATGTTAGTAGATGTGTAATACAAGGCCAAATACTTAGACAACGGCCCCAGACTCAGACTCAGGCCCCAGTGAGGCAAAATTGCCCTTGGAGCAAGAACTGAGTACAGATGTCAGGAGCCAACTGTGTGTTAATGCACAGACACTGTCACCCCCTCCACTTGCATATCAGGGCTCTGTCTGTTAATGGGGCAGAGGGACAGGGGCTGTTACCTGACTTTTATCTGCTGCAAATCTTGGAGCTGCTGGGCTTCTCCCTAGAAAAATAATGAAAATTTTTCAATGTGGATAACACATATTTCTCCTAGCTTCATTCAAGAAGTTTGCTGAAATGTTATGCCTGAAACTTTTTAAAAAAAACCAACCACAATTCTTGAAGCAGACACCCAACATGTGATATTTCAGAACAAACTCCAAAAATTTGCAAATTTATAAGCAACTGGAAATGAGGTCTTCTAATTGAGGGTGTCAGACAGCCTTAACTACAGGTGATGCCACCAGCACCACATACAATGGTGAATCCATTTGTGAATGCCATTCTTCTATGCTCTTTGCTCCAATAATCTTGGTAGCAAGGAGTTCTACAGGCCAAATAGGAATTATGGTAGCAATGACCTTTTCTCAATGTTATATGTTCAGACTTTCAATTTTAACTAAATGTTCCCTTGTTCATGTTATGAGACACATTAAATATAAATGCCTGATCTACTTTCTTTATCAATAGCTCCATAGGGGTTTAAGGTCAGAAGGGACCATTTGATCATCCAGTTCACTCTGTTACCTCTGGATTGAGCTGAAAGACGTGTTTGTGAGTAAGGCCTTGTCTACACTAGGATTTCACATCATAGAATGATAGAGCCATAGAGTTATAAGGGAACACAAAGGACAGGTAGTCTATCCCCCGACAAGATACGGGATTTGTTTTGTGTTAGTCATCTAAGACTGATGGCCATTCACACAACTTTGGAAAACCTCCATAGAAGGAGCTTCCATGACTTCCCTGGGAGTCTGTTCCATTGGCCTCCTGTAGTTAAAGTTTGAAGATTTTCCTGAAATTTAATTTAAATCTGCTAGGCTGGAATTTGAACCCATTGCCTCTTGTCCTGCCTCTCTGTGGTAAGACAGAGAAACTTTCCTCCACCTTTTTATGGCAGCCTTTCAAGTATTTGAAGACCACTATGATGTCACCCATTAATCTCCTCTTTTCCAAATAAACATACTGGTTCCTTTGGCTTGTTCATACGGATTGCATTCCATCCCTTGTGCAACGTTTGTTACTTGTCTATGGATCCTTTCCAGGTTCTCTACATCCTTTCTGTTAATTGGTCACATAACTCCAACTGAGACCTAACCCACACCGACTTCTGCTAATATAACCGAACTTTGCATTTGCATTTTTTGAAACATTTTTCCTAATGTCCAACCTAAACCTCCCTTGCTGCAATTTAAGTCCACTGCTTCTTGTCTTCTCTCAGAGGTGAAGGTGAACACTTTTTCTCCCTCTTTGTAAAAAACTTTGTAGCTATTTGATAACTGTTATCATTCTCCCCCCTCAGTCTTCTCCTTTTCAGACTAAACTAGCCTATCTCGTTCATTTTTCCCTCATAGGTCATGTTTTGAAGACCCATAAGCATTCTTTTCTCCAATTTTTCCAGATGATTTTGAATGTTTATCTGATTCTCCAAAGACATGCAACCCCTCCCAATGTTTATTATCTGCAAACATAAGTGCACTCTCTGTGCCATGATCTAGGTCGTTGATGAAAACATTGAAAAGAACGGAACCCAGAACTGATCCCTGCAGAACCCCACTTGTTAGGCTCTTCCAGCATCACTGTGAGCCATTGATAACTACTCTCTGGGAGCGGTTATCCAGCCAGTTATGCACCCACCTTATAGTAGCTCCATCTAGGTTGTATTTCCCGAGTTTCCCAATGAGAAGGTTATGCCAGACTGTATCAAAGGCTGCACTAACGTCTAAATATACCACATCTACTGCTTCCCCACATCCACAGGGCTTGTTACCCTGTCACAGAAAGCTATCAGGTTGGTTTGACATGTTTTCTTCTTGACGAATCCATGCTGACTGTCACCTATCACTTCATTATCTTCTAGACGTTTGCAAATTTATTCCTTAATAAATTGCTACATTGTCTTACCTGGTACAGAAGTCAGGCACTATATGTGCTCTTTTCCAGTCTTCTGGAATCTCCCCTGTCTCCCATGACTTCTCAGAGATAATCGCTAATGGCTCAGACCCCTCCTCAGTCAGCTCCTTCAGAGGATTCTAGGATGCATTTCATTTCACTCTCATGACTTGAAGACATTTAACTTGTCCAAGTAACTTTTAACTTGCTCATTTCCTATTTTAGCACCTCAACCTACCCCATTTTCACTGGAATTCTCTATTTTGGGTGTCGAAACACCACTAACTGTCTTCGTGAAAACTGAAACAAATAAGTCATAAGAACATAAGAATGGCTCCACTGCGTCAGACCAAAGGTCCCTCTAGCCCAGTATCCTGTCTTCTGACAGCGGCCAGTGCCAGGTGTCCCAGAGGGAATGAACAGAACAGGGAATCATCAAGTGATCCATCCCCTGTCGCCCATTCCCAGCTTCTGGCAAGCAGAGGCGAGGGACACCATCCCTGCCCATCCTGGCTAATAGCCATTGATGGACCTCATAGACTCATAGACTTTAAGGTCAGAAGGGACCATTGTGATCATCTAGTCTGACCTCCTGCACAATGCAGGCCACAGAATCTCACCATCCTCCATGAATTTATCTAGCCTTTTTGAACCCTGTTATAGCCTTGGCCTTCACATCATCCTCTGGCAAAGATTTCCACAGGTTGACTGTGCGTTGTGTGAAAACAACCATTGCTACCACTGCTGGTGGTAAATCACTTTTGGCTTAGGACAGATGGGCCCAAGGCAGTTGCCCAACTGTAAAAACAAAACAAAACCAAAGACTTGTACTCTAATTTTCACCAAGACACATCCATACTGTTCCAGAAGCTTATTTAGCATTCCTACATCGACAAATATACAGATACAAAACAGAATAAAAGTGGTACTCAGAGAGGACACCAACCCACGGAGATTGTATTAGAAAACATGCAAAACAGGTTTACAGCCTAATGAAATTGGAAAAAACAAATGCCCATTTAGGAATGTTGGAATTTTAATTTTTGCAGGGTATTATAGTTTATCCTGACACAGCAAGAACAAAGAAGTTTGAAATCTTTGAAATACAAATGAAACTCGCTGAGGTAGTGTTTTTAGTTCTCAGATACTGTTTCATTAGACACACACAACTTCTCCTTACAACTGTTATACTATGCAACCCCAACAAGAAATAGCCACCGCTTCATTCTGAAAAGCAGCACAAGTAATCCAGTCACAATGCCACTCACAATGTTTAGATAATTCACATTGACACAGCCCAGCTGTATTTATCATTGTGTTAAAATAAAATTGCTAAATATATTCTTTATAGTTGCTTCCAAATATTGCATAAAACAAAACTGTTTAAAACTGTCCCATTACCAGTTCCTGCATTCCCTTCACACACTATTTGACAATGAGAACAGACTGCTTACTGTACACTAAGCCCGAAGAACCAAAGAATTACAACTAGCAAACTGTTCAAGGAAAATAAAAGAGCAGACTTGTATTATAACTTATGTTTGCTACCAAACAGTTATTGCAATAGGCACTTCATTCAGTTGCTTTCTTTTTCAAATGTTAGGGACTAAAATTCATACTGTCATTAAACACCTCTGCCATTTCCACTTTTCTTGTTTTTGTTTTTCCCTCTTCATTTAGTAACGGACCTACCCTGTCCTTGCTCTTCCGCTTGCTCCTAAGGTATTTGTGGAATGTTTTCTTGTTACCCTTTTGTCTCTAGTTATTTTGATCTTTTGTGCTTTGGCTTTTCTCATTTTGCCCCTACATACATGTGTTATTTGCTAATATTTCTTCTTTGTAATGTGACCTTGTTTCCACTTTTTTTAGGATCCTTTTTCGATTTTTAGCTCAGTCAAGATCTCCTGGTTAAGCCATTGCGGTCTCTTGCCATACATCCTATCTTTCCTATGCAGGGGGATAGTTTGCTCTTGTGCCCTTAATAATGTGTCTCTGAAAAAAACACCTGTCTTCTATTGTGTTTCCGCTTAGACTTGCTTCCAATGAGATCTTACCTACCAGCTCCCTGAGTTTGCTCAAGTCTGCCTTCCTGAAATCCATTGTCGTTATTTTGCTGTTCTCCCTCCTACCATTCCTTAGAATCATAAAATCTATCATTTCATGGTCACTTTCCCCCAAGTTGCCTTCCACTTTCAAATTATCAACCAGTTCCTCCTTATATGTCAAACTCAAGTCTAGAACAGCCTCTCTCCAAGTAGGGTTCTCCAGCTTCTGGAACAAAAAATTCTCTCCAATACATTCCAAGAACTTATTGGATAATCTGTGCCCTGGTGTAGATAGCATGAGATGAATTCTTCCATCAACCTCGCTACCACCTCTTGGGGATTACCTGTGCTGAGGGGAGAACCCTTCCATCTGTGTAAGTAGTGTCTATATTGAAGCACTATGGCAGCAACGCTGTAGCATTTTAAGTGTAAACAACCTTTCAAGCAGATCTTCCAGAAAATCATCCAGTCTGGATCTGCCAACATGGGGATTTGGAGAATTCAACACTTCCCTTCTCAGTGTGTCCCAATGGTTAATCACCATCAGTGCGAAATATTTGGCCCTAATTTCAAGCTGGAATTTACCTGGCTTCAGCTTCCAGCCGTTCCATCTCGCTCAGGCTTTCTCCAGTAGATTATAGAGCCCATTATTACCCATGATTTTCTCCCCATGAAAGTCACCGCTTGATCATCTTTTTGACAAGTTACTTTTTGATAATCTTTTTGATAAGCCTGCATCCGACAAAGTGGGTATTCACCCACGAAAGCTCATGCTCCAAAACGTCTGTTAGTCTATAAGGTGCCACAGGATTCTTTGCTGCTTTTTCAGATCCAGACTAACAGGGCTCCCCCTCTGATACTTGATAAGTTAAGAGATCTATACCTTCAAGTCTAACAATCCATCATTTTCTCTATCCTCCAATCATTTTTGTGGCTCTTTTCTGCACCGTCTCCAAGTTTTCAACATCTTTTTTCAAATGTGGACCCCAGAACTGGATGCAGTTTCTTTCACCAATCCATGTACAGAGGTAAAATCCTTTCCCTGCTCCAACTCACCAACTCAGTATGTTCCACTATTAAATCAAAGGCCTCTGAGAAATCAAGGTTTGTTGCATCAGTGTCGTTCCCTTGATCCACCAACTCTGTACCCTTGATCAACCAATGTGTACTCTCAGAAAAGGATGAAATCAGGTTTATTTGACAAGACCTGTTTTGCATAAACCCTGTTGGTGACTGGCATTACTTACATTTCTTGACTTTTTAAAACTAATCCCATACCAGCTTTTCCATTTTTTCTTAACCTCGACAATATTTTAATAAAAAAATCCTTTTATATTTTAATATTTTACATTTAACACAGGAATTGACAGAAATCCTTTTGAGGATTTCTCTTGTTCTTAATATATTTAATAAATTCCTTTTTGTGATTCACAGCCCTGCAAACATGGAGTTTTCCCTTATGTCTTAATGTTCCTTATCAATTTTCTTAACTTCTGATTTCTATTGCTGGCCAGCTATTTCCCCTTTTTCCTCTTTTTTACGTATTTCTTCCCTCCCTCTAATTGTTGCCTTCACCTTACCACTAAACTGAGTTTTTACCCAACGTTGTTCACTATGTTGACTCTGGAATTGTGAGTTTTCTGATATCTAATAAAACGTTATCAAAGAATTACCAATATTCATTCATATTTTTTTGTCTACATTTTTCTTCCCAATCAGTTTTGCTGACAATTTTCCTTAGCTTTAGGGAATTAGTCCTCTTGGAGCACTAAGTGTCTATCGATAGTACGGGTTGGGAACTGTCCATTTGACTGTAAATCAGTTTCATTTTTTTATTTTCCTCTCCTATATCATATGTCCTCATCTTTGTCCCTTGTATAAACTAAAGAGTCCCAGACTTTTCTATCCTTAATAGAGACTGGGTGACCAAACTGAGCACATTCCTGAACAAGTTAAGCTCCATCCCATATCTTAATGATCTGAACATTGTTTTGTTTTGTCCACTGCTGCGAATGAGCAGGTGTTTCTCCTGAGCTGCTATCAATGGCGTCCAGGTCTTTCCCCTGAGGTATGTTCTAGATGGGATGTTTCTCCCAGCACATGTCATCCCAAAAGTTTGTTTCTTTCCCCTCTCTGATTTCGAGCAACTGGATGAATGGGGAACTCCCTTCAGTATGGACTCCCTAGCCTGGCTCTCATTGCTTTAAGGAACAATGATGGATAACCAGTATCCACCCTTGTGTTTCCTGCTGGTGCCTCTTAAGGTTCCCCCACCACAAAGTGTAGGAATTATTAATTCAGGGAGCACAACAAAATATGGAATTGGATTTAGTAGGATCATTGTTCATAGTTATTCTCTCTGAATAATGAAAATGTAATTTTTCAGTGTGTGAAGAGCGATCAGTCTGCTTCTCCCATGAGAACAGCCTCCACTACTGCATGCAGTGTCTCATATTAACGTTGTCTCTCCATGTAGGCATTTCTACTGCGACTATCACCCCAGATCCTGGGAACACACAGGAAGTCAGAGGAGCATACGGTAAATGCAGAAGACACCCTTATGCCTCAGAGTTGGATACTTTCTCCCCTACACCATGTCAGATTCTAACACAACCGACTTCACCAACCCCTCCACCTTCATCCTGCTGGGCATTCCTGGCCTGGAGGCTGCCCATATCTGGATCTCCATCCCCTTCTGTGCTATGTACGCCATAGCCGTGTTGGGGAACTTCACCATCCTGTTCATCGTGAAGAGGGAGCCAAGCCTCCATGTGCCCATGTACTATTTCCTTTGCATGATGGCTGTCACTGACCTGGTCATGTCCACATTCACTGTACCCAAAATGCTGAGCATCTTCTGGTTCAATTCCAGGGAGATCAGTTTCAGTGCCTGCCTCACCCAGATGTACTTTGTTCACTCCCTCACAGGGATGGAGTCTGGAATCCTCGTGGCTATGGCTCTGGATCGCTACGTGGCCATCTGCCATCCCCTGAGACATTCCACCATCCTGACAAACTCTGTTGTGGCCAAGATAGGCCTGGCCGTGGTGCTGCGCAGTGGTTTATTCGATTTGCCCTTTCCCATCATGATAAGGCAGTGGCCATATTGCAGAACCAACATCATCCCCCACTTCTATTGTCGGCATATGGCTGTGGTGAAAGTGGCCTGCGCTGACATCCTCGTCCATAGTTACTATGGCCTGTTTGGTCTTCTCGCTATGATTGGAATGGATGTGTCTTTTATCGCCATGTCCTATACTCAGATCCTCCGGGCCATCTTCCGCCTCCCCACAAAGGATGCCCGGGTCAAAACTTTTGGGACCTGCATCTCTCATCTTTGTGCCATTTCAGTTTTGTACATCCCAGATTTATTCTCCGCTCTCATGCTGCGGTTTGGTCACAATGTGCCACAGTATGTCGTCATTCTCATGACCGGTGTGTACCACCTCGTCCCCCCTGTTCTGCACCCCATCATTTATGGGGTGAGGATCAAACAGATCTGGGGCAGGCTGCTCCAGCTCTTTACTCATAAAAAGATCTAAATGTTTCCTCCTTGTGCTCTGGCTCTCAGATTGAGCTCTGTGCAGAGCTGGCTGGTGCATGGTGCTGGGGCCTCTTCCCTGAATCACTTCCTGGACAGACAGAGAGACATTAAACCCTTCCCAGTCCTGACTGTGCTGTGTCAATGTGATGAACTGGGGAGTCAGTCTATGCACACTACACTGGGTGGCGACCTTTCTAATTGCTGGAAGAGGGTTCCCTGAAATTGGAATCTTGCCCCATCTCTTCTGTTAAGCTTCGACCCTGCTGTGTGTCTTCTCCCCATGGCCTTGCCCCTGTCGCTTGTTCCTGTCTTCCCCTCCCCTTGTCAGCTATGACCCAGTCATCTCCAAAACCAATGTGTTCTCACATCTTATGGCAAGTCACGTAAGGGGCACTGGTTAGTGTTGATTCGTAATTTGTTACCAACTCTGTGCAGAGAGAGACCCCGTCAGGACTCCTGGGATCTATCTGAGCTCTGGGAGGGGAGTGGGGTATAGTGTTTTACTGCAGGAGGCAGATACATTTTGGTCTAAATGAGGAGATCAGAATGGCCATTGTCAAGGTGTTACCCCCACTCTGAACTTTAGGGTACAGATGTGGGGACCTGCATGAGATAACCCCTAAGCTTATTTACCAGCAAGCTGCCACCACCAAGTGTGTTCCAAATCTTAGGGGAGAGCCACTTGGAACTCTGCCTTCCCCCAAATTATTTCCTCAGTTTTATCCCCCTTTTCCTGGCAGGATTGAGACGGATTCACCTCCCACCAATTCCTGGTGATCCCAGATCCAAAAAACCCTTGGATCTTAAAACAAGGAAAAATCAATCAGGTTCTTAACAGAGAACTTTTAATTAGAGAAAAAGGGTGAAAGGAATACCTCTGTGAGATTAGCATGCTAACTACTGTCACAGACAACAGATTCAACCCACAGAGGATGTCCTTCCGGGCAAAAACCTTAGTTACACAAAGACACCCAATTTGATTCTCCGTCCTATGCAAAATGAAGTCACAAAAGTAAATAACCATAATCTAATACATTCATTTTCTAAACACTTACTATTTCTGAGAAATGTTAGATGGCTGATTCCTGGATCCTTTACTCTGGCACAAACTTTTCTGAACAGATAAAAATCTGATTTCGCTCCTCCCTCTTGGAAAACAGCTTGTCTCCCCATTGGCTCCTCTGGTCAGGTGTCAGCTAGGCTAGGTGACAGCCATACTGGGTAAAACCAATGATCCATGTAGCCCAGTAGCCTGTGTTCTGAGAGTGCCCAGTGTCAGGTGCTTCAGAGGGAATGAACAGAACATGCCAATCCTCATCTGATTCACATGGAGAAGCTCGGCCGAAGGCCTCCTCAGCTTCATCTGGCAGGAGTTCAAGCCTCCAACCCCAGTAGGAGCTGCCAGGGGAGGAGAAAAACCCAGGCTGCCTGGCTGCAGCAGCGGAAGAAGCCCTCAGTTCAGGCTGCCCCCAGCCCTAGCCACAGCCACAGAGCAGAGGCAGGAGCTGTGGGGGGAAGGGAGAATGAAGCCCTACTCATTTTTGTCCTCTCCATCTTCTATGCTGCTGCCATCCAGGAGTTGTCTCATTTCCCCTGTCTTTGGGCAAACCTCAGGGGGGGTCTTTTTTGTCTCCCCTCCCTGACCCTTTAGGAGCTGCTCTCTTCCCTGCAGCTCCCTTTCCCTTTCTGGAGATAGAGATGGGTTGCGCGGCACCTCCGGTACAGACACCAAACTGGTGGTTTGCTCTCTCTTTCATAGATTCATAGATTCATAGACTCTAGGGCTGGAAGAGACCTCGAGAGGTCATCGAATCCAGTCCCCAGCCCTCATGGCAGGACCAAATATTGTCTAGACCATCCCTGACCAACCTACTCTTAAATATCTCCAGAGATGGAGATTCCACAACCTCCCTAGGCAATTTATTCCAGTTTTTAACCACCCTGAGAGTTAGGAACTTTTTCCTAATGTCCAACCTAACCCTCCCTTGCTGCAGTTTAAGCCCATTGCTTCTTGTTCTATCCTTAGAGGCTAAGGTGAACCAGTTTTCTCCCTCCTCCCAATGACACCCTTTTAGATACCTGAAAACTGCTATCTTTGCCCATCTCCATGGGCCACAGGGTCATAACAGGTCCTTGACACCATCCCCCACTGTGCTGCTGGATGAGCCTCATTGATTTCTGGTGGACACCTGTGATTTCATGGGTAAGGTGAAACCCCCTCTCCAGCATTGGGGAGACATCAGTCTCGTCTTCTGGGCCACGAGAGCTGTTTTGGAGGAGTGGAAGGGAACCAGGAGGCAGGACATCCTGGTCTACCAGTGGGCCCACAACGCCTGGGAAAAACCTTTCAGGTTAGTCAGCGATTGTTGCAAGGCTGGCTGGAGATCCTCCTGCCCATGAGGATCCTCCTCAGCCCGTTAAGGTGAAGCCAATCATCTTTTCAACACTGAACACCAATGGCTCTGGGGTGGTTCTCCACAGTCACCAGGTGATGTCCTTTCTTTGTGATGTAGGGTACTCTGTGGTTTGCCTGATGGAAATCAACATGGATCCAGCTGCCGAGACAAGTTGGAGGCCGGAGTGGGGGAATGGGGGGACGGGTTATATTTTAGACACTTCAGCGCTCATTCGGCTGGGGTGGCCACCCTGTTCTCCCCTTACTTACAGCTTGAGATGCTGGGAGTTGCCAAGGCCATCCCAGGTCACCTGCTGCACCTACAGGCCTGTGTGGATGGGCTGACATTGGATCTATGCAATGTCTTCCCCTGAATGCAGACCCAGAGTGGGTGTGTTTATATCAATAGGCATCTGCCTTCCTCGGCACTTTGGATCCTTACTAGTGCCTGGGCCTGCAGTGGAAATTTTAATGCAGCCAGGCCGCCAAAGGCATCCTCAGAGAGATCATCAATCATCACTCCCTGGTGGATGTCTGACATGATCAACAAATGGATAACAATTCCACCTTTCCCTATGTAGTGTGTGCCCTTGTTGCTGAGAAGGCTAACGGCATTTTGGGCTGTATAAGTAGGGGCATTGCCAGCAGATCGAGGGACGAGATAATTCGCCTCTATTCGACTTTGGTGAGGCCACATCTGGAGTACTGTGTCCAGTTTTGGGCCCCACACTACAAGAAGGATGTGGAAAAATTGGAAAGAGTCCAGCAGAGGGCAGCAAAAATGATTAGGGGGCTGGAGCACATGACTTATGAGGAGAGGCTGAGGGAACTGGATTATTTAGTCTTCAGAAAAAAAGAATGAGGGGGGATTTGATAGCTTTCAACTACATGAAAGGGGGTTCCAAAGAGGATGCATCTAGATTGTTGTCAGTGGTAGCAGATGACAGAACAAGGAGCAATGGTCTCAAATTGCAGTGGGGGAGGTTTAGGTTGGATATTAGGAAACACTATTTCACTAGGAGGGTGGTGAAGCACTGGAATGGGTTCCCTAGGGAGTGGTGGAATCTCCTTCCTTAGAGGTTTTTAAGGTCAGGCTTGACAAAGCCCTGGCTGGGATGATTTAGTTGGGTTTGGTCCTGCTTTGAGCAGGGGGTTGGACTAGATACCTCCTGAAGTCCCTTCTAACCCTGATATTCTAAGATTCTATGATTCTATGTCCAGGAGGAGGTTGTTTGGTTGTGCCAGTTCTGGTTGACAAAATGTATGATTTTTCTCCATATTGCCTGGGCCTCCTCCAGCATTCGACAGGACAAGTTCTCAGTCCACCATTTAGTGACCAAGATGCCACTTTCATTTTGGAGTTCACTTGGGGCTCTTCACCCTTCAGACCCCCCTGCACGTACTCCAGGATATGGGGATCACCTTGCTCAGCTTTTCCTTGAGCGGGTCGTACAAGACGGTGATCCCCACCCACCACTCACCCCAGTGCCTCTGGAATTTTTGATTGGGCTCCTGTCTCATGAGTCCCTCCAGCCCCCTCCCTTTCACAACCCGAGACAGCTGCACACCCCACAGCCAGTTCATTTCTGAATTCCACCAAGGGCACAACTTTACATGGTTATGCTCCACATGCTTCATTACCTCAGATGCTCTGATATCAAGTGGCGTGACCTAGTATCACCTTTGGATGGTGATGAACCCCGGTGGGCCAGAAAGTGCTCCACCCCAGGCCCACCCCAGGCCCAGGGGATATCGATTGGTGGCTCCTTCATGGACCATGAGCACAGGCATGTACCTGGCACTGTTCATCCCCATTCCAGATGCCTGCCCATTTTGTAGCATGAGGCAGACCCTGGCACATGCCTGTCTAGAACATGCAAGGTTGCAGCCCCTATTCCAACTACTCCATAACTTCAACAGGAGATTCTGGCTGCACCTTTCCCCAAACCTTTTCATATCTGCTCCCTGCTTTAGCTCAACAAACAGGATGTGGCCTGCAGGTCGCTTGTGTTACAGGTGAAATATACTCTAATATTAATCTGTAAACTTATTAATAAAACAAATAATCAAACCCATTAGAAAATAAGAAACATATAAGAAAAGATATGTAGGCAAGCAAGCAGGCTAGCCTGTAGAGTGCCACAGCTGCAGGCTGCTAGATAGTAATGGCCAGGGACTTAGAAGTGACAGAGAGAGGGAGACATGTGTGTAGGGGTGAGTTAAAAAGGAAAGAGAGAGATGGACCTAAATAGGCCAGGAGACACAGAGAAACAGAGAGAGAGAGAGAGAGATGATGAACCCACTAGAACGGGGACTCCCTGTCTCTGCCGGTCTGGGGAGCACTTTCCAAGGGAGACACAAACTCTCTCCCTGACCCCAAACAGGCACCGTGTGTTCCAGGAACATTTCCCTCAGGGAAGCCCGGCCGGATCAGTTCTGGAACGAGAGCACTTGGGGAAACACAGAAGGCAGAAGAGACACATTTGGGTGAAGAAAATATTGTGTGGCACGTCCCTGGCCAGGCCCACTCCCCATCCACATCTGTGTAGCAGCTCCAGGTTTGCTGTCAGAGCCCCACTCAAGCTTGTGCAGCTGGATACTCCCCAGCCGAGCGTGTTTGGGATCCACAAACAAGACCCCTGTGATTTGGAGTCACAGCACTGTTCAGGCCTCCGGCTCTGGGTTTCCAGGCCCACTCTCGCAGTGCAGCTTCCGTTCTAGTGCCTCCCTCTGGGAGCAGAAACCTGCCCGCCAAGCACCAAGGCCCTGACACAAGCTTTGGCTCGGCTCCCCCAGACTCTCCAATTGCTTCAGCCCACCCTTCCCAGGGCTCCCCTTGGGCACACGCTGGTTCCAGTTTCTCCTTTTTGGGTCACGTGATCGCTAAAGCAAACAGCCCCAGGGCTTCACCACCTTCCTGGTGAAAAAAAATGTTTTTCCTAATATCCAACCTAAACCTCCCCTTTCATCAGGGGAAGCTTGAGTCACAAGACTCTGGTCTCTAGTTACACCCTGGACTGCCCTGATAATGGATATTTCAACATTGGACTATAATCTCTAGACTAATTGTGAGAGAACTCGGTGGAACTCTGAAGCCAGCCGTCTCTACTATGAAACTGACTTAAATACTCTAACGATGTCTCTGTGTATAATTCACTTTTAACCAATCGTCTCTCTTTTTTCTGCCCCGTTCTTTGCAGTTTGCCCTAACTGAGCATTGTCATAAACAGATAGTTAAGGGTTAAGAAGCTCAGTAAACCTGGCTGACACCTGACCAGAGAACCAATAAGGGGACAAGATACTTTCAAATCTTGGTGGGGGGAAGTCTTTTGTTTGTGCTCTTTGTTTTGGGGGTTGTTCGCTCTTGGGACTAAGAGGGACCAGACACCAATCCAGGCTCTCCAAATCTTTCTGAATCAGTGTCTCATGTTTCAAACTTGTAAGTAATAGCCAGGCAAGGCGTGTTAGTCTTATTTTTGTTTTCTCAACTTGTAAATGTTCCTTTTTGCTGAGAGGATTTTACCTCTCTTTGCTGTAACTTTGAACCTAAGGCTAGAGGGGGTTCCTCTGGGCTATCTGAATCTGATTACCCTGTAAAGTATTTTCCATCCTGATTTTGCAGAGATAATTTTTACCTTTCTTTCTTTAATTAAAAGCTTTCTTTTTAAGAACCTGATTGATTTTTTCCTTGTGTTAAGATCCAAGGGGATTGGATGTGGACTCACCAGGAATTGGTAGGGGAAGGGAGGGAGGATGGTTAAATTCTCCTTGTGTTAAGATCCAAGGGGTTGGATCGGTGTTCACCAGGAACTTGGTGAAAAAGCCTCTCAAGGCTGCCCAGGAAGGGGAAGGTTTTGGGGGGGCAAGGCCGCCCAGAGGATTCCGGGGGCCCAGGGTCTTCGGTGGCGGGGGGCCCTTCCGTTCCGGGACCCACCGCCAAAGTGCCCCGAAGACCCACGGCGGGAGCCCCCCGCCGCCGAATTACCGCCGAAGCGGGACCCGCCGCCGAAGCGCAGCCCGGTCTTCGGTGGTAATTCGGTGGCGGGGGGGGTCCCCGCCGCGGGCCTTCGGGGCACTTTGGCGGCGGGTCCCGGAACAGAAGGGGCCCCCCGCCGCCGAAGACCGGGCTGGGCTGCGCTTCGGCGGCGGCGGCGGGTCCGCTCCCCCCCGCCCCCAGCCCCTTACCCGAGCGCGTCTCCGGCGAGGCCTGAGCTCCGTCCCGCTCAGAGCCGCGTGGTGAGGGGGCGGGGCTGTGGGGGGCATGCCGCGCGCCGCGGTCAGCCCAGAGCTCCCAGCCCCGCCCCCTCACCACGCGGCTCGGATCGGGGCGGGGCTCAGGGGCTCAGCCGGAGACTCGGCGCGCTCCAGGAGAGGGGCGGAGGCGGGAGCCTCCGCTCTTCTCTTGGGGGCCCCTGCGGAGCCCGGGGCCCGGGGCAAATTGCCCCCTTTGCCCCCCCCTCTGGGCGGCCCTGTTGGGGGGACAGAAAGTGATCCAGACACTGAAATTTCTGGATGGTGGCAGTGTTACGAGATCTAAGCTAGTAATTAAGCTTAGAAGTGTCCATGCAGGTCCCCACATCTGTAACCTAAAGTTCAGAGTGGGGGAGGAACCTTGACAAGCATCCTCACAATGGGGCCCCCTGGAACCCCATTCACAGGTTGATAAAACAATTCCTCTACTTTAGACAGCCGAAGAGATACACAGATTCAGGTAAACACAACACAACATCTGCACACCATTTCCTTCCTCAGTGAACTTAAGAACGGTCATATTGTGTTAGACCAAAGGTCC
The DNA here is from genome assembly GCF_016161935.1 of Mauremys reevesii. Classification (NCBI taxonomy): domain Eukaryota; kingdom Metazoa; phylum Chordata; order Testudines; family Geoemydidae; genus Mauremys; species Mauremys reevesii. The sequence goes on along the minus strand of NW_024100883.1, from coordinate 317,964 downwards.
ATCTAGCCCAGTATCCTGTCTTCCAGCTGTGGCCAATGTAAGATGCTTCAGAGGGAATGAAAAGAACTGATAATTATCAAGCGATCCATTATCAATCAACCTTTCCCAGCTTCCAGCAAACAGAGGCTAGGGACATCATCCCTGCCCATCCTGGCTAATAGTCATTAATTGACCTATCCTACATGAATTCATCTTGTTCTTTTGAAAGCTGTAATTGTCTTGGCCTTCACACCATCCTCTGGCAAAGAGCCTCACTGGTTGACTGTGTGTTGTATGAAGAAATGTTTCTAATCATTTCTTTTAAATCACTACCAATTAATTTCATTGGGTGAACCGTGTGTGTGTGTGTGTGTGTTATGAGAAAGAGTAAATAACACTTCCTTTTTTACGTTCTCCACACCATTCATGATTTTATAGACCTTTCTCATATCACCCCTTAGTTGTCTCTTTCCCAAGTTGAAAAGACTCAGTCTTATTAATCTCTCCTCATATGGAAGCGGTTCCATACTCCTAATAATTCTTGTTGCCCTTTTCCTTAAATTCTTCAATTCCAATATATCTCTTTGGGATGGGATGTCCATATCTGAAGGCAATATTTTAGGTGTGGGCATAGCAGGGATTTATACAGCTGTTAGGGGACGTGGTTCAGACCTGGGTCTGGGTTTGCAGCAGTCCAGCGGGTCTGGCTCAAACCAGGCAGGGTACTGACATCCCAGGCTGACAGGGCAGGAAAGCAGGAGCAGAGGTAGCCTTGGCACATCAGGTGGCAGCTCCCAAGGGGGTTCTGTGATTCAACCCGTCACAATCTGAACATCACAAAATAAATGAATAATGAACTAAAATTATTGGCTACAATTTAGACCCCATCACTTTATATGTCTGATTGGGATGATGTTTTCCAATATGCATTACTTTGTCCACTTTATCCTGGAGCATCTTTGGGATTTGTCGGAGCTCTCCAGGGTGTTCAGGGGCCTGGAACTCCTGGCTTCTCCTCCAGCTGGAACCCATCTCTGCCGGAGCCAGAGCCCTGCAACTAAAGAGTCTCCTCTGCTGCCCTGGTGCCTCTCTCCTGCCCCAGTTTCTTCAGGCTCATCCAGTCTCTGTGTTTTTGAAGGGCTGGAACAACACTTCCTCTCTCTGTTCCCGCTTCTGGGGAGGTTTCATTTCTTCCACGCCCACCCCTCTGCAGAGAAGCTGGAGAAATCTGCTTTTATCTAGAATTCAGTTACTCCCTCCTTCTACTGGGTGAGCTCTCACTGGGGCTGAGAGTCAATGACCAACCTATTCACAGAGAGATGTCTCTGCCTCAGCCTTCACCCCCTTCATACAAGGTGGGTGAGAGCAGAGTACAGGAAAAGCCCAAAGACATAGGGGATACAGACGGTTTTTATAACAACGGATGAGTTAATGGGGTTTCCACCGATCTAGGTTTTATCCAGACGCTCCATTTTTTGGCTTCTGTGTCTGGGTGCCATGCAGGGTTCTCAGGTGCCTGGTTTTGAACTAGAAAGTGCAGCCAAGAAAGGGATCTGGCTGTGTCTGGTTCCTGCAGAGCTGGGGGGAGGCATTGGGTCATTAACCCACGCCTGCCCCTGCTCAGCCGGAGCCACATCATCCCAACAGGCAGGGCCCTTATTCTGGCTTCAGCAGCTCCTACCAGTCTCAGAGAAGAGGGAGCCCAGCTTTGGCAGAGATGGAGGTGGAGGGGAGTAGATAAGCCAGGGACAAGGGCAGGGCAATGGTGGAAGAAATGGAGAAGGGGGCTGCTGGGTCTCGATGGACTAGGTGGGGCATGGGAAGGGGCCTAGGGGAAATATGTGGGGCAGAGGTCAGGGTCTTAAGGGAATGTGGGGCAGAGGGTGAAGTCACGGGGTCCAGTTACCAGCAGTTAGAAAGGTGCAACCCAATGAGTTAATGAGTTGTACACAGACTGATTCCCAGTTTCTCACACTGACACAGCACAGTAAGGTCAGGGAAGGGTCTAATGTCTCTCTGGCTGCCCAGTGAGTGACTCCGGGAAGGGGGCCCAGCACCGTGTTACCAGCCAGCTCTGCACGGAGCTCGGTCTGAGAGCCAGAGCACCAGGAGAAAACCTTAGGCCCCTTTATGAGTAAAGAGCCGGAGCAGCCTGTCCCGGATCTGTTTGGTCCTCACCCCGTAGATGATGGGGTTCAGCATGGGGGGGAGCAAGATGCACATGTTGGCAATAAGTACATGGAAATGTACGGCCACATTCTGCCCAAACCGGTACATGAGGGAGGAGAGGAGACCTGGGATGTAAAAGGCTAAACTGACAGAAAGGTGGGAGCCGCAGGTCCCCAAAGTCTTGAGCCGGGCGTCTTTTGTGGGGAGCCTGAAGATGGCCCTGAGGATCTGGGTATAGGACAAGGCAATAAAAATCACATCCAGACCCATCACACAGAATAGCACAAAGAGGCCGTAGTAACTACTGACGCGGGTGTCGGCGCAGGCCAGCTTCACCACGGCTATGTGTGCGCAGTACGGCTCGGGAATGATGTTGGTTCTGCAATATGGCCACTGCCTCGCCAGCAAGGGAAAGGGCAGTACGACCATGGCGCTGCGCAGCACCACAGCCAGGCCAATCTTGGCCACCACGGGGTTTGTCAGGATAGAGGAATGTCTCAGGGGATCACAGATGGCCACATAGCGATCCAAAGCCATGGCCATGAAGATCCCAGACTGAGTCACTGACAAGCTGAGAGTAAAGTACATCTGGGTGAGGCAGGCACTGAAATCGATCTCCCTGGAATTGAACCAGAAGTTACTCAGCATTTTGGGCACAGCGGCCGTGGACAGGACCAGGTCAGTGACAGCCAGCATGCAGAGGAAATAGTACATGGGCCTATGGAGGCTTGGCTCCATCTTCACGATGAATAGGATGGTGAAGTTCCCCAAGATGGCTATGGCGTACATGGTGCAGAAGGGGATGGAGATCCAGACATGGACCGTCTCCAGGCCAGGAATGCCCAGCAGGATGAAGGTGGAGGGGTTGGTGAAATCGGTTGTGTTGGAATCTGACATAGAGTAGAGGAGAAGGTATCCAACTCTGAGGCGAAACGGTGTCTCCTGCATGTACCGTATGTTCTCCTGACTTCCTGTATGTGCCCAGGGTCTAGGGTGATGGTCACAATACAAATGCCTGGGTGGAGAGACAATGTTAATATGAGACACTACATGCACTACTGGAGGCTGTTCTCATTGGTGAAGCAGATTGGTTGCTCTTCACCCACATTTTCATTTTTCAGAGAAATGAATTATGAACAACTGACCCTACTAATGCCAATTCCATATTTGATGGTGCTTCATGTCTCAATAATTCTACATGTCGTGGTGTGGGAAACCTTACTAGGCAGCAGCAGGAAACATGAGTGAGGATACTGGTTAGCCATCATTGTTCCTTAATGCAATGAAAGCCAGGCTGGAGAGTCCATGCTGCAGGGAGCTCCCCATTCACCTGGTTGCTCTAAATCTGAGTGTAAAAAAGTCCAAACCTTTGCCAAGACATGTGCCAGGGAGAAACATCCCAACCAGAACACACCTCGGGGAAAAGACCTGGGCGTCATTGACAGCAGGTCAAGAAAATACCAGCTCATTCATAGCAGTGGTCAAATCAAAGAAAATGTTTGGATGCCTAAGAAATGGGATGGAGAATAACGTGCTCTGGATATGTGCTCAGTTTTGGTCACCCAGTCTCTAAAAGTGATACAGCATTATAAAGGGGATTTCTGAGACAGGCTCTGAGAATGGGGGAGGCTGCCATATGCCGACAAACTGAAAAGTCTGGGACTGTTTTGTTTAGAGAAGAGACAAGGAAGGGGGCAGATAATAAAGGAAAGGAATATAAAGAATAGAACTGATGACATTCAGTTGGAGAAACAGAGAACAGTTCCCAGCCAGTAATACCTGTAGATACTTAGTGCTTCAAAAGGGCTAATTCCCCAAAGCTGTAGAAAATTATCAAGAAAACTGACTGGGAGGAAAATATTAGACAGAAACATGGGAATGAAACTTGGGAGTTCTTTAAGAAGAATTTATTGGTTAGCTAAATAGTCACGATTCCACAGTCAAGGAGGTGGAGAACTTTGGCTAAAAAACAGGTTCAGTGGACAAGTGAAGGCAGCAATTATGTGGGGAAAAGCAATATCCCTCTACCCTGATATAACGCTGTCCTCAGGAGCCAAAACATCTTACCACGTTATAGGTGAAACCGCGTTACATCGAACTTGCTTTGATCTGCTGGAGCGCGCAGGCCCTCCCACGCCAGAGCACTGCTATACCACGTTATATCCGAATTCGTGTTATATTGGGTCATGTTATATCGGGGTAGAGGTGTACATAAAAACGGGAAAAAAGGGAAAAGAGATAGCAAGCAATACAAATGGGAAGTTATGAAAAATTGAGAAGGGACGTTAAAGACATCTGGGAAAACTCCATGCTAAGGTGGGGCTAAGGATCAAAAAAAGGAGGTTATTAAGTATATTAAGAAGAAAAGAAATCCTAGAAAAGGTTTAGCCATTTCCTAGAGGGAGAAAGGAAACTTGTTAATGTTGCAGAAAATGTAGATGTGTTGCAGAAATAGTTTTGTTCTGCATTTGGAAAGAAGCAGTATGAGGACTCCAGGAGAGCGGGCTGTATTTTAAAGAATCCTTATTGAGGGTTGCAGGAACAAACCATCCCGATGTGTAGAAAGAATCGTAAATATGGCAGGCCACCAGCTTGGCTTAACTTGCTGACCTTAAATGCAAAAAAGAAGCTTACAAGAAGTTGAAGATTGGACAAATGACAAGGGAGGAGTATAAAAATATTGCTCAGGCATGCAGGAGTGAAATCAGGAAGGCCAAATCACACTTGGAGTTGCAGCTAGCAAGAGATGTTAGGAGTAACAAGAAGGGTTTCTTCGGGTACGTTAGCAACAAGAAGAAAGTCAAGGAAAGTGTGGGCTGCTCACTGAATGAGGGAGGCAACCTAGTGACAGAGGATGTGGAAAAAGCTAATGTACTCAATGATTTTTTTGCCTCTGTCTTCACGAACAAGATCAGCTCCCAGACTGCTGCACTGGGCAGCACAGGAAGGTGACCAGCCCTCTGTGGAGAAAGAAGTGGTTCGGGACTATTTAGAAAAGCTGGACGAGCACAAGTCCATGGGGCCGGATGCACTGCATCCAAGGGTGCTAAAGGAGTTGGCGGATGTGATTACAGAGCCATTGGCCATAATCTTTGAAAAATCATGGCGATTGGGGTAGGTCCCGGGTGACTGGCAAAAGGCTAATGTAGTGCCCATCTTTAAAAAAGGGAAGAAGGAGGATCCAGGGAACTACAGGCCAGTCAGCCTCACCTCAGTCGCTGGAAAAATCATGGAGCAGGTCCTCAAGGAATCAATTCGGAAGCACTTAGATGAGAGGAAAGTGATCAGGAACAGTCAGCATGGATTCACCAAGGGCAAGTCATGCCTGACTAACCTAATTGCCATCTATGAGGAGATAACTGGATCTGTGGATGAGGGGAAAGCAGTGGATGTGTTATTCCTTGACTTTAGCAAAGCTTTTGATGCGGTCTCCCACAGTATCTTGCCAGCAAGTTAAAGAAGTGTGGGCTGGATGAATGGACTATAAGGTGGATAGAAAGCGGGCTAGATCGTCGGGCTCAGTGGGTAGTGATCAATGGCTGCATGTCTAGTTGGCAGCCGGTTTCAATTGGAGTGCCCCAAGGGTCAGCCCTGGGGCCAGTTTTGTTCAATATCTTTATTAATGATCTGGAGGATGGCGTGGACTGCACCCTCAGCAAGTCTGCAGATGACACTAAACTGGGAGGAGTGGTAGATATGCTGGTGGGTAGGGACAGGATAGAGAGGGACCTAGACAGATTAGAGGATTGGGCCAAAAGAAATCTGATGAGGTTCAACAAGGACAAGTGCAGAGTCCTGCACTTAGGACGGAAGAACCCCATTCACTCTTACAGACTAGGGACCGAATGGCTGGGCAGCAGTTCTGCAGAAAAGGACCTAGGGGTTACAGTGGATGAGAAGCTGGACATGAGTCAGCAGTGTGCCCTTGTTGCCAAGAAGGCTAATGGCATTTTGGGCTGTATAAGTAGGAGCATTGCCAGCAGATCGAGGGACGTGATCATTCCCTTATTCGACATTGGTGAGGCCTCATCTGGAGTACTGTGTCCAGTTTTGGGCCCCACACTACAAGAAGGATGTGGAAAAATTGGAAAGAGTCCAGTGGAGGGCAACAAAAATGATTAGGGGGCTGGAGCACATGACTTATATGGAGAGGCTGAGGGAACTGGGATTGTTTAGTCTGCAGAAGAGAAGAGTGAGGGGGGATTTGATAGCTGCTTTCAGCTACCTGAAAGGGGGTTCCAAAGAGGATGGATCTAGACTGTTCTCAGTGGTATCTGATGACAGAACAAGGAGTAATGGTCTCAAGTTGCAGTGGGGGAGGTTTAGGTTGGATCTTAGGAAAAATGTTTTCACTAGGAGGGTGGTGAAGCACTGGAATGGGTTCCCTAGGGTGGTGGTGGGATCTCCTTCTTTAGAGGTTTTTAAGGTCAGGCTTGACAAAGCCCTGGCTGGGATGATTTAGTTGGGTTTGGTCCTGCTTTGAGCAGGGGGATGGACTAGATACCTCCTGAGGTCCCTTCCAACCCTGATATTCTATGATTCTACTTACATCGACGGCAGGGGTTCTCCCATCCACGTACCCAAGAGGTGGTAACTAGGTTGATGGAAGAATTCTTCCATTCACCTCATGCTGTCTATTAGGTTGATAGAGTGACATCTCTCTGGGGTGTGGATTTTTTTGCTATTGCAAAGGAAGAAAATACAGTTGTGGGTTGCATTAACAAAGGCATAGCATGCAAGTCTCCGGAAGTGATAGTATTCCCCTACTCAGTGCTGGTTAGGCCTCAGCTGGAGTATTGTGTCCAGTTTGGGTCATCAGTGTATAGGAAGGATGTAGAGAAACTGAAAAGGATCCAGAGATGACAGACGAAGAGGATCCAAGGGATGGAATTCAAGCCATACGAGCAAAGGCTGAAGGAACTGGATATGTATAATTTGAAAAAGAGAAGATTGAGCCAGGACATGAAAATGGTCTTCAGCTACTTGAAAAGCTGCCAAAGAAAAGATGGAGAAGAGTTGCTCTGTCTCAGCACAGTGGGTTAAGGCATCTGACACCTTCCATTAGGGGACCTGATTTTCAGATGCTTATTAATATGCCAAATTTTAAGCATTTGGACTGAAATTTCCCACGCTGAGTGTCTGCTTCTGGTTTAATTGTTTTTTGAACGTTTCAGGCATGACAGTTCAGCCGACTTCTCAAATGAAGTGAGGAGAGAAGACGCCTTGCCCATATTGAATAATTCTTATAATTGTTCTAGTGAGGAACCCTTTGTCTGTTTTCCAGCAGACAAAAGTGAGGTAACAGCCAGCCCCCGCCCCACCCAAACAACCAAAGCCATGAAATGCAGGAGCAGGAGGTGACAGTGTCTGTGCGTTAACACACAGCTGGGTCCTGAGCTCTTTCATCAGTTTTTACTCCAAGGGGAGTTTTGCCTCAGTGGGGCCTGAGCAAACTATGGGCCATGGCCTCAGAATTTGGCCTTATATTGTCCATCTACCTACACCTTTCATCCTGAAGGATCCCCTGTGCTGCTGAAATGCAGGCACCTTGGGGCTGGAGGCCATCAGCCAGGGTGGGAGGGAGTGCACAGAAAAGAGTGACATTTTGCCCAGTGATACTGGAGCCCTGGGATGTTTAGTGGCTGTGCAGATCGGAAAGGACCCCGGCCCAGACCTATTCTCTATCCCACCACACCCACGTTGCACTGGGATTGTCGATCGGGTGAGCTCCTCAGCAAGAGATGGTACCTGTGAATCCTGAGATGGAAGCGTCTTCCCTGGGAATCCCCCTCAGGTAGCCGTGTCCCACACCTCTCTCAGCCCAGCATCTGCAGCAGCATCGCACACTGAGAGCTGATACAGGGGTTTGTGCTGTTTATAATATAGCTCTGTGCAATCCCAGGGGGGCTCGCTCAGCCTCTAGGGGAGAAGCGGCATCTGGATGTAAACAGGCTGAAGACAAACGTGTCTGCGCTTCTGTGCTCTTTATCCACCTTTAGGAGTAAAGAGTAATTAAGGGACCTTCCCAAAGGGAGATGAGATCTCTTGGGCTCTGTGCTGAGTCAGAGAGGAATTGGCTGCTCTGCACTTGTGTTCATTTAAAAATTATAGTTGATTAGGAAGAAAACTAGAGATAATGTCTAAGTCTCCATAGGGTCTGAAACCCTGTAAATGCCCAGGAGGGATGGGTAGGTAGCAGACAGACAGATCTGGGGAGAGATGACTTAGGGGAGATACAAACACTTTCTGCAGCCGTACTGACTGTCACTAAGAAATAAGAGATCAGTAATTCTCATCAGTAACGATCATCAGACTGTGCAGTACCTTACATTCAAAACACCAAGCAAAGGAAAGTCACCATGAACATATCCCCATTATACAGATAGGAAAGTGAGGCACAAGGAGATTTGATTTGGCCAAGGTGTCACAGAGATCAGTGTCAGGATGACAGACAGAACCTGGTGTGAACTCTGGGACCTCACTTCCGCTCCCTCTCAGAAACCTGCCAACGCATCACAGTCACTGGGGTCGCTTCAGGGGAACAGACTCGGTAAAACGAACATCACAAGTTGTTCCTGTGGACAGAGGGCAGCCAGGGGCCTGTCCTGGGCACAGAGGCCTCGCCCCCCACCAAAGCTGCCCTGGAAGAAGAAGGTCAGGCGGCGACCCGGAGGTATAAAGGCTCGGCCTCAGAGCTCACTGGAGGCCACCCACCGGGGAGTCCAGACGCCTCCAGCCTAGCCCGCGACTGGGAAACCCCCACAGCCCAACGTGCCCGCCAGGACTGGCCCGACCTGCCCCGCGCCCGCCACCAGGGGGAGCTTCCAGACCTGCCTCGCACCTGCCGCCCAGGGGAGCCACCAGACCTGTCTCACGCCCGCCGCCCGGGGGAGCCACTGGACCTGCCCCGCGCCCGCCACCCGGGGGAGCAGCGACACCTGCCCCGCGCCCGCCACCGGGGGGAGCCGCCAGACCTACCCTGTGCCCGCCGCCCGGGGGAGCCGCCAGACCTGCCCCGTGCCCGCCGCCGGGTGGAGCGGCCAGACCTGCCCCGCGCCCGCCACCCGAGGGAGCCGCCAGACCTTCCCTGCGCCCGCCGCCAGGGGAGCCGCTGGACCTGCCCTGTGCCCACCGCCCGGGAGCCGCGAGAGCTGCCACGCGCCCGCGTCCCGGGGGAGCCGCCAGACCTGCCCCGCGCCCGCCTCCCGAGGGAGCCGCCAGACCTTCCCCGCGCCCGCCGCCAGGGGGATCCGCTGGACCTGCCCCGTGCCCACCGCCCGGGGGAGCCGCCAGAGCTGCCCCGTGCCCGCCACCTGGAGGAGCCGCCAGACCTGCCCTGTGCCCGCCACCCGGGGTGAGCCAACAGACCTGCCCCCGCGCCCGCCCCCCGGGGGGCGCCGCCAGCCCTGCCCCCCGCCCGCCCCCCGGGAGCCACCAGACCTGCCCGCGCCCGCCACCCCGGGAGCCAATAGACCTGCCCTGCGCCCGCCGCCTGGGAGCCACCGGACCTGCCCGCGCCCACCGCCCGGGGGAGCCACCAGACCTGCCTTGCGCCTGCCGCCCGGGGGAGCCAATGGGCCTACCCCGCGCCCGCTGCCCCGAGGAATCCCTGTGATGGACCCCCCAGAGGACACCACTGTGACTCAGGTACCACACGAGGGGAGTCTGGAAGTAGCCCCGGGGCAGCCGTTGCAGTGGGGTGGGCCTGCATCTCCCCTGCTACCCCACTCGCGGGTGCCGTCTCCCCCCTCCCAGGCCTGTGGAGGCTTGGGGCTACTGTGACTGCTCAGCCCTGGGTCCCTCCACACTCGTTATTGCCCTGCCCTGACCTCGGGCCTGGGCTCACTACTGTTAGCCAAAAGGGCTCGTTTCCCCCTGGAGCTTACCTAATTACACCAAGGAGGCACGGAAGACCAGGAAGATGAGTACCATTAGCTTTATTGATCGATCAGCTGAGCGGGTGTTCTTGTCCCGGCTAATGCCCGAGAGAGACACACCTTACATGGCCAGATGGGCCTACCTTTATACCCCGAAACAAACAACTTTGTTGACGTCTTATTTACGTTATTTGGCTAACCTTATGGACCCTGTAAATGCATCTATAGGGAATATTGGAGTACATAGAATACATATATCAATCAAAAAGGAACAAGATATGCATAACTGTCACGGATACATCCATCATGATAAGGGTGCAGCTGTGCGGATACATTTATCATTGTAAGGAAGACATAAGATATCCCCTCTGACCTACTATACTAACATACTAACTACTTTTGGCTTCACGCATGAGAAGGTGACCCATTAAGCAAACTACTTTTGGCCATGAGCATGAGAAGACAGCTGCATGTATGTTACGCCAAGCGTAGGCCAACTGATAAGTATGAACTAGCACAGATCAAGCATAAACTGATAATAGCTGACACAGGCTTTTCTCTCTACTTGCATTTTAAGGCCTTGATTCTACTTATGCTAAGGGCCTAGTCTTGCTCACAGGCTTGTATTGGCTTATTTTTCTAACACTACTGCTTGTGTTGCTACTGCCACAGCGCTATTGCTCAGCCCCTGCCTGGGGGCCTGAGTCAGGGCTGCTCCCCCTGGCCGAGGGCCTGGCAGGACTGTACTTACTTCCACCTCTGCAAGCGCTGCCAGGGAAGACTCCTGCGGCCGGACTAATTCCCCAAACCTCAGCTGTGTGCAGTGAGCCGGTGTGGCTCCCCGCCGCCCTGGAGAGGGTGGAGCCCTGGCCAGCACCTCTACAGGGCCCTATAGGCAGGATAGAGACTGGTTCAGTGTTTGCACTGGGTTTGTTCTCTCCCTTTCAGTTCCTTTCCTCCCAGTCTCTCCCAGGTGGAATTGAAATCGAATGTTCCAGGCTGAGTCAGACTTTCCAGCACTGCCCCGGCTGGAGGGCGCTTGGATTCCCACAGCTGAACTCGCTGCCTGCTCCTCTGGCCAATCGGGGTATTTCTCTGGGGGTATTTGTCCAGGCTGAACCGGGGCACTGTCTAGACATGTACTCAGGTTACTGACGCTCTGTGGCTGGCCAGCCTGGTTTGACCTTCGTCTGCAGCAAAAGGAAAAGGGAGGGAGGGAGGGGCTAGGCCCCGATTTGGCTGGATCACTGTTTCTATCATTTATTATTATTGTCTGAATTGTGGAAGCCTGCAGAGGCTCCGCTCCAGTTCAGGGCCCCTCATTCTGGGCCCTTCGCAAACCCAGCAGGAGAAACAGCCCCTGCCCCAAAGAGCTTAGAAATTCAGACAAGACCCAGCTACAGTGTGTAACACACCAGAGAGGGGGCAGGCGGGACATGGGGGAGGAGCAGCACTCAGAAAGGGTGGTTCCATAGCCCTGGTCTACACTATGAATTTGGATCGAATTTAGCAGCGTTAGATCGATTTAACCCTGCACCCGTCCACATGATGAAGCCATTTTTGACGACTTAAACTTGATTTCTGTACTGCTCCCTGACAAGGGGATTAATGCTGAAATTGACCCTGCTGGGTTGAATTTGGGGTAGTGTGGATGCAATTCGACGGTATTGGCCTCCGGGAGCTATCCCAGAGTGCTCCATTGTGACCGCTCTGGACAGCGCTCTCAACTCCGATGCACTGGCCAGGTAGACAGCAAAAGTCCCATGAACTTTTGAATTTCATTTCCTGTTTGGCCAGCGTGGTGAGCTGATCAGCACAGGTGACCATGCAGTCCCAGAATGGCAAAAGAGCTCCAGCATGGACCGCACGGGAGGTACTGGATCTGATCGCTGTTTGGGGAGATGAATCTGTTCTAGCAGAACTCTGTTCCAAAAGACGAAATGCCAGAATATTTGAAAAAATCTCCAAGGGCATGAAGGACAGAGGCTATAACAGGGACCCGCAGCAGTGCCGTGTGAAGCCTACCAAAGAACCAGAAAGGCAAACGGCTGCTCCGGGTCAGAGCCCCAGACATGCCGGTTCTCTGATGAGCTGCTTGCCTTTCTAGGGGGTGCCCTACAACTATCCCACCCCTGTGTGTGGACTCCATCAATGGATTCTCAGGCAATGGGGATGTGGATATGGGGGACGAGGAAGATGATGATGATGAGGAGGAGGTTGAAGATAGCGCACAGCAAGCAAGTGGAGAAACCATTTTTGGCAGTGAAGTGGGGTGTGATGTACTCGTGGAGGAGGGTGGAGGAGGAGAGGGGGTATCAGGTGGGTGGCTGGAGAAGTGGTGCCGGGGAAGGGGGAGGGGATGGAGGAGAGAGCTGGGGGAGGTTACAAGGGGAGAGGTGCGGGGGAAGGGAGAGTACAAGGGGAAGGAGCGATGGGGGGAGGTACAAGTGGAGGGGCTGCAAGTGGGATGGGGGGTGCAAGGGCTGAGAGGGGCAGGCGCTGACAGCTGCGTCCCCAGCCCCGTGCAGGCAGAGCCGAGAGGACGGACACTGACCCCCAGGTTCCTGAGCCGCGGGGGTCCCCTGGCAGGGCAGTATCCCGCACTCGGAGCCGGGCTCTGCCTCTCCCCGCCCAGGGCAGGCAGCGTGGGGCTGAGGCGGGGGAGGTGCGCAGCGGGCTGGGTCCATGGGCAGGAGGGGGCAGCGGCAGGTCCCTGGCAGCTCGGGCTGCCCAGCATCTCGCCCTGTCAGCGCGCGAGCCGGGATCCACGCCCCCCGCCCAGCCCGGCAGCGCCCTGCACAGCCCCCTCAGGCGGGAAAACGCCGCGCCACGCTGGGGAGACTCAGAGCAGAGCAGCAGTGGCAGCAGGACCCCTCCTTGCATCCCGGGCCCCACTTCCCTCCCTCCCCAGCTCCTCACACCCAGGCTGCCCTGCGGCCGCAGAGCTGGAGCGTCGTCCCCCGGAGCCGAGCCCCTCTGGCCCCCGCAGAGCCGGAGCATCGTCCCCCGGAGCCGAGCCCCTCTCGCCCCCGCAGAGCCGGAGCATAGTCCCCCAGAGCCTAGCCCCTCTCGCCGCCGCAGGGCCGGAGCATCGTCCCCCGTAGCCGAGCCCCTCTCGCCACCGCAGAGCCGGAGCCTCGTCCCCCAGAGCCGAGCCCCTCTCGTCCCCGCAGAGCCGGGAGCATCATCCCCCAGAGCTGAGCCCCTCTCGCCCCACAGAGCCGGAGCATCGTCCCCCGGAGCCGAGCCCCTCTCATTCCGCAGAGCCGGAGCATCGTCCCCCGGAGCCGAGCCCCTCTCGCCCCCGCAGAGCCGGAGCATCGTCCCCTGGAGCCGAGCCCCTCTCGCCCCGCAGAGCCGGAGCATCGTCCCCCGGAGCCGAGCCCCTCTCGCCCCGCAGAGCCGGAGCATCGTCCCCTGGAGCCGAGCCCCTCTCGCCCCCGCAGAGCCGGAGCATCGTCCCCCGGAGCCGAGCCCCTCTCGCCCCCGCAGAGCCGGAGCGTCGTCCCCCGGAGCTGAGCCCCTCTCGACCCCACAGAGCCAGACCCAGCTCCCGGGGATGATGCTCGGGCTCCCCAGCGGCAGGGCAGCCTGATCTCCAGTCCAGCCTGTTCCACTCAGGCTGCCGTGACGCCATCTAGCGACGGCAGCCAGAACTGCAGTGTCAGGTCTAGCTCAGCCTGAAAGCCTCAGCTAAGAGGGAACATCTTGGTTCAGGGCCGGCTCCCGGCTTTTTGTACCCCAAGCCAAAATAAAAAGGGGAAAGGGGCTGGAGTGCCGCCCTTGGAAAGTGCTGCCCCAAGCACATGCTTGAAGCGCTGGTGCCTAGAGCCGGCCCTGTGGCTGAGACAGTCATGCTTTTATGGTATTGTTATGATCTAATATTAAACTTCTGGGTAATGTTGTGCAATATTATCACTTAGTGCCTCTTTTCCCACAATCTTAGGGCATCGGGTTATTTTCCAGTCACTTACGCCACCATTTCTCGTCTCCAACACCTACAATAGCTAAACTAAAGTCTTCCAGGCCTCAGCCTACAGGGTCTTGCATTCCAGCCTGTCTTACTCACGTCTAGTACTTGGTTCCTCTAAATGCAGATCAGTCTCACACTTCTATAATTTCACAATTTAACCCTAATTAACATACAGTGAAAATACAGTATAACATGTTGAGTAATCATTGTGACATTGCTGTCTATATAATTTTATAAAAAATCTGTTAATGAGTGAATATAATGTAACTGTAATATGCTTCATGCAAAGTGTGGGCGATTAATGGTGATTTGGAATCTTGATGGCTCCCATTAACCAGGACAATTGACTGCAGATGGGTGTGTTTTACCTGTAAGTCTGTATACCTGTGTGCTGGCAAGTGGGCAATGAAGTCTTGCAGTGACATGTGATCATGTCACCTGAACTGGAATCCATCTTTAACCTGCTGCTTTTCCACTGGGGTGTGTGTGTGTGTGGAAATCCAGAGAGGGACAAGGGATTCCCACTTTATGCAGAGATATGTAAGTGGGTGGAACAGAACAAAGAGAGGAATCATCATGAGGAATCCCCTAGCTACCACCTGAGCTGGAACAAGAGCTGTACCAGGGGGAAGAATTGTGCCCAGGCCTGGGAGGTGTCCAGTCTGAGGAAAAAACTTACAGAAGCATCCCTGAGGGTGAGATGATCTGTATTCAGTTTGATTAGACATAGATTGCATGTTTTATTTTATTTTGCTTGGTGACTTTGTTCTGTCTGTTACTACTTGAAACCACTTAAATCCTGCTTTCTGTATTTAATACAATCACTTTTTACTTATTAATTGACCCAGAGTCTGTATTAATACCTGGGGGGGGGGCAAACAGCTGTGCATATCTCTCTATCAGTGTTATAGAGGGCGAACAATTTATGGGTTTACCCTGTATAAGCTTTATACAGGATAAAATGGATTTATTTGGGTTTAGACCCATTGGGAGTTGGGCATCTGAGTGTTAGACAGGAACACTTCTGTGAGCTGCTTTCAGTCAAGTCTGCAGCTTTGGGGCGAGTAATTCAGACCCTGGGTCTGTGTTGGAGCAGGCGGGCGTGTCTGGCTCAGCAAGACAGGGTGCTGGAGTCCCAGGCTGGAAGGTAAGGCAGGGGCAGAGGTAGTCTTGGCACATCAGGTGGCAGCTCCCAACGGGGGTTCTGTGATCCAACCCGTCACACACCCCTGCAGTAAACTAAGGGGGGAGATATGACATTCTGTGCCCCAAAGCAACACCCTGGCACCCCCATATTTACCTTGGTGATATGATTGTGATGTGACTCTAGACTCCATCTTGTGTCTGTTCTTTTCCAGTAACTGTGCTGGAGGCTTTTGCTTGGAATAATGAAGCTCCCTCTACATGGCACAAGCTATAACATGTGGAAGCGACATCATCACGTGGCCTCACTCCCCCCACAACTCAACATCAAAGACGTTAGAAACTGGCATTGAACTGGGGATGTGATCCCAGGCTGAAGGGATTTCTAGCCTGTGCATGGAATCTTTACACTATTACTTATAATCACGTAAACAATCGATCTTTCTGTAATTAATAAATCTGTTTTATATTGTTTTCCTTACTACAGGATCTTGTTTGAAATCTGCTTAGGCTGATGTATTGTCCTCTCCACATTGAGGGAGGGGCAGGCTGGGAAATAAACTGATACTGGACAGGCTTTTGGGCAGGGCAAGACGGAACAGCTCTTGGGTCCTAGGCTGGGGAGATGGGGGGAGCTGGATGGAGCCTCTCTATTGTTAGTTCATGGCTGGCTAGTGAAATCATTCATGTAACTGTAGCTGGGTGTGTCCTTGTCTGTGTGTGGCTGTGTAAGTGCAAGAGCTGCAGAGGTTTACAGCTTGTCACAGCCTCACAGTGTGAAAGCAGCAAAGAGTCCTGTGGCACCTTATAGACTAACAGACGTATTGAAGCATGAGCTTTCGTGAGTGAATACCCACTTCGTCAGATACACCCACGAAAGCTCATGCTCCAATATGTCTGTTAGTCTATAAGGTGCCACAGGACTCTTTGCTGCTTTTACAGATGCAAACTAACACGGCTACTCCTCTGATACTTGAGTGTGAGAGGGGGCACAGAGTGCTTTGCTAGAGGGTTCGGCTGTCCCCAGCTCCACGTTGCAACCCATGGAATTCCTTTCCACCCTGTCCCAGTGAACAGGCCCTGCAAGACCGTAAGGCCCTTTCGCTGTTGTCATGTGGTCACTTACAGACAGAGAGACCGTGGGTATGGAAGGGAAGTCAGGACACTTGGGTTCTGTCAGCCCATGTCTGTGTGACCTTGGAAAGTCATGTCTCCCCGTGCCTCAGTTTACTTTTCAGTAAAATGGGGATGGTTCACAGTGACATTCCTTTGCTAGGTTTTGAAATGTTGTACCAATAAAATAAAAACCAGCAGGATCTTATTAAGAGGGATAAGGCAAAGATGCCACATTTATTGTAAATATTATAATAAAATAGAAGATAACAGCAAACAACGTTGTTTGACTACTTATTCCTATGATTACTTATATATATGTATATCCATTCACACAATCATTCATACGAGTTCTGTGTAGATATTATAGTTACCAGCCTAAAGTTGCTTGTGACAGAATACTGGCCAGGTATCCTGTACACAAGAGTGGAGCCGAGTCCGGGTCAGGTGCACCTGATGCTCCTGGAGGCTGGCAGCAGAACCATTGACTCAGAGTCCTTATTCTCCAGGGTTCAGTTTTATAGGGATTTTTCCCTATGTTAGGTCTTCATTCTGCTGTTGCCAGATCAATCAGCAGATAGCTGGTTCCATTCTGTCCTTTGTTTCCTTTGAGGTGCCGGGGTGGATTCCAGTTCGCCCTCCGGGGGTCATCTGGTTGATTCCACTTGACACCTTCTTCGGCCGACACTGACTTTTTCAGGCTTGGTAACTCCCTAACCATTCATTCAACATTTAAACTAGACACTCATTCACATATACTTTTTATCTTAACTACATTTATTTTACAGTTTCTTTATCCTTTTGAGGTGTGAGACTCCTTGTCTTTTAACAATTAAAAACATAAAGTGAGGTAAAAAATGACTTTAACAGAGGTGGGGGTCTCTATTTGTATGTTACATAGTTTTGCCTGAGGCATAGAGGTAATTGACGGCTTGCGGGCTGAGTTAACAAAGTCAATTGGCCAATTAGCAGCTTACAGAGGCAATTGACAGCTTGTGCAATGAGTTAACAAGGTGCTGAGTCAATTACCCAATCAGCAGCTTACAGCGGCCATTTTCAAAACAAAGTAGCAGTTACAAACTTTCACTTAGAAAACAGGCACTTAGAGTCACTTGACGTCAATTAACTAGTTACAAAGCAAAGTAGCGACTTCAAAGTTTCACTTTAGAACACAGGCGCCTTTAAAGCTTCATTTTAGAACACAGGCGCTTGGAGTTAATTGACGTTTACAAAGTATCTCCTTGAGCAGGCTTGTACAGACATAGCTATTTCTAACAATAAAACCTTACAACAATGAATCCTTACAAATCTACTTTTAACATAAACCTTACATAGATGTTTCTGACAATAAATCCTTACAAACTTACTTCTAACATAAACCTTAAGTTATAAAGTATTAGTTAATAATAAAACCATAAATCAATAAATCATTTCTCATATAATGTAAACCTTCTTTAATATCCCTACATAATATCCATCAATGAAAGGTGATAAACAGTATAGTGATAGTTACTGGTGAGAAGTACTGATCTCTGATCACTTAGCGAGAGCCCCATGTATTTGCTGTAAATGCTTGGGTCTCTTCTTAGTCAACTTTCTCCAGGTCTCTCTGTCTAGTATCTACCCATCTATCCTGAGAATTTACAGGACATCAGATCCTCTGGAGAGTTGGGCATTATCCCTAATTTTCTTTCTCATCAACTATAATTT